>NW_028186612.1:5119270-5136915 GCF_003343005.1 Rhea americana
TATCTGGGGAGATGGTCTACGTCTATGTCTTGCTCAAAAATGTACTTTACAATATACACTTGATTCTGCAGTAGAATCTGAAACTACATCCAAAGACAGAGGAGATATTGGTTATTTTTTCACAGAAGCCAATAGAATGCTACCATGGCAAGGCAATGAGATTGGGTTTGGCTAAAACCCAAGTGTATCTTCCTCCCCTGCCCACCTCCAAAAAAATCATCAGCCAAGAACAGTGTTTTAAAATAAATTTAGGAATTTTACAGCTAAATATAACTATCCTTTTTTTTAAAAAAAAAAAACCACTATGAATTTGTTTTTGTTTTGATTGTGTGATTGCCCTAAAAATATGGTTCTTTCTTTGAAGGGAGATTTGTACCCTCCTCCTACTCTATATCCTGAACTATTAGGTGACCTCAGAGAACATCTACRGGCTGATTAGAGACCTCAGAAAAGGAATCAAATAAATGTCAATGTCAAAGAGCTCTCGTGTGTGAGATCTTGATCTTGATTGGCAATTACTGTGAGGAGGGCTAAAACTACCTCAATACATGAAGATGAAGGGCTTCAAAGGGGAATAWTTTAATATCAGAAACTCTAGTGTTTATGGAGTTCAGGTACATTCTGCATGATGATTTTTTAGAATTGTAACTTAGACTTTAGCACCTGCATTTTTACAGTTCTGTTTTGAAATGTAGCTCTGAGTAACATACCCAAGTCCGGAGAGGGAAACACRAGGACCAAACCATGCTCCCACTGGATTCTCATGCTATACACTCCACCAAAGGACACACATCACCCCTCAGCTCAGAAAGTCTCAGCTCCCAGGGACACAATCATTTGCAAGTTACTCTGCATCTCCAGTTCCCGGAGACATCGATTATCATTTGCAAAGCTGTGAGTTAAAAAAAAAAAAGAGAGAGAGAGACCTGTAGCTGCAATGTGCTTTCTGCCAACCTTTTCCGAAAGGAAAGAGCAAACACCTTTCTATTCCTGCGATCGTGTCTTCGGGAGTTGCTAGCAAGTGCGTTACTAGCAGAAGAGTTTCCTTCTGGTATTTCCCTTGCTTTTTGGGGTATTTGATAAATCCCTGGCCGTTTGGCTGTGAGACACTAGATGGAGCTGTGTATCTGCTAAAGGCAACAGCCCGTCTCTCCTTCTGTCTGCAGAGGGCAGCCGAGCTCTTTGCAGGTCTGGTCGTCCTGTCTTACCGAGGGATCATGAAAAGGTGAGTTCAGTTCTCTGGAAAACCAGTCAGGGATTTATAAGGATTGCATAGGGGAATCTGAAAGGTTCTGGAGACAGATACGGGAGRTAGGTTTGATTCAGTCTCTCTAAATGACGATGGGACTTTATTTTGMACTGTCTGTAGCAATACAGGGTCTTGAGCAACCCAGATTTTTGGAAGCAAGAAGAGAAGGGTATGGACTACAAAACACACAGCAA
Source organism: Rhea americana (assembly GCF_003343005.1). Taxonomy (NCBI): domain Eukaryota; kingdom Metazoa; phylum Chordata; class Aves; order Rheiformes; family Rheidae; genus Rhea; species Rhea americana. The sequence continues at coordinate 5,120,714 of NW_028186612.1, forward strand.
TGAGTCTGTGAATGAAATGTGTTTGTGAYAAGCATGGCGTTATGGTGGTTTCCCAAGTTCAAGAAGTCAAGATGGGAAAGCAAAGATGAAGAGGGTCACTAAAAATAGAGCTTTTGAGAAGCTTCATCTTTGCAGAATCGCAGAAGACAAGTTAATSTCACAGAATCATAGAACTGTTGATGTTGGAAGGGACTGTTGGAGATTATCTAGGTCAACCCCCTGCTCAGCAGGGTCACCTAGAGCATGTCAGACAGGGCTGCATCCAGGCGGGCCTTGAAGAGCTCCACAGAAGGAGACTCCACAACCTCTCTGGGCAACCTGGTCCAGTGCTCCGTCACTCTCACAGGGAAGAAATTCCCCCTCACGGTCAGGCAGAACTTCCTGTGCTTCAATTTCTGCCCATTGCCTCTTGTCCTGTCACATGGGACAACTGAAAAGAGTTTGTCCCCATCCCCTTGACACCCTCCCTTCATGTACTTGTACACACTGATCAGATCCCCCCTCAGTCTTCTCCTCCCCAGGCTGAAGAGCCCCAGCTCTCGCAGCCGTTCCTCACAGGGCAGGTGCTCCAGCCCTCGGATCATCTTCGTAGTCCTACACTGGACTCTCTCCAGTAGCTCCATGTCTCTCTTGTGCTGGGGAGCCCAGAACTGGACACAGTACTCGAGGTGAGGCCTCCCCAGGGCTGAGTAGAGGGGCAGGATCACCTCCCTCGACCTGCTGGCAACACTCTTCCCAATGCACCCCAGGAGATCACTGGCCTTGGCCACAAGGGCACATTGCTGGCTGGTCTTTTTACTGCCCTGCCTATGACAGTGATAAATGACAAATCTGAGACCTGTTAGGGAAATTTAGGGTTTTTTTTGTTTCATCTTTGTTGCAGTATGATTCCAATTTAGTTTTTGGAATAATATGTACGAACCCTCTGTTTGTAGCAGTGAGGACAATTTTTTTTCCAGAGACTTCATATACAGCAAGCCTCTGTCTTAATGAGATACAATGGGTCATACTTTGCAAAGGGCATATTTGTGAGTAACTTTGGCTCACATGTCCATTATCTGCTTCATGTACGATGGCAAATCAAAAATCTGACCTTGTTCCTGGCAAGTCAACAATAAGATTGCTTCCAGCTTTAATAAAGCAAAGTCTGGGAAACAGAAGTGATTTATTTATTTATTTTTATTAGAATGACAGACACAACTGGAAAAAGCAAAAAAGGTTTTGAGCAATCTTTCTTTTCTTCAAATCTGAAACAATAGTAATAATAAAGTTCTGCCTAAACAGAGGTTGGGAAAATTTGTTCTGCTTTCTTTTCTTTTATTCTTTTTTTTTTTTAACCTTAGTAGTGCTACTCAGCCTTAACATGAGCAGAAACAGGCTTGAAAAATTGAAAAATTATGATTATCTGCCTAAATATGTAGCTGATTATTTACCCACTTGCAGACAAAATTAGATACCTGGGAAACTTTTGCTAAAGTATTCTTATTTTCATTTTGTGCCTGAGAGAAGTAATTCCATTAATCTTTTTAAATTGACACAGGCCAGTTAAATTGAATGCCAGGCCAGTAAAGCTGGTTTGTACCAACCACAGTTATATTTACCTTTCCATTAGTAAAGTCATTTGGACAAGGAAACGATGAAGAAAGTCCATCTGGAGAAAGAAGGGAGAAAAGAAGGAAAAAAAAAAAAGAAAAAACAGATAGGCAGAATACTTTTAAATAGAGACTGTAAGAAGTTATTAGACTAATTAGTTGTGTTTAACTCTTGCAGTCCCTTATTTTTCTTACTGTTTATTTATTTTGTTCTCTTTTGTTTAAAACTTCAGATGCAACATAGAAAAGTCCCATACGTTGCTGAAGGCCTCTCTGCAGTGCAGCCAAAATTGGATATCCCATCCCTGGAGCAGTGAAGCCAGGGAAAGTAGAAAAAGTAATTGAGAGCGTGGRAAAGACAAGAAAAAGGGTGAAGGAGCTTCAAAAAAACCCACATTTTTTATTCCTCTTACTCCTGGGGAATAGGAATGGTGCTTCTGAGCAGGGCCATTGAGACAGGCCATCTCCCTGCGGTAGAGCTGCTCCTGTACCCCCAGCTTCTGCCCTTCTGGGGCACACTAGGTAGCAGAGCTTTAGCTTTTTTTTATTAAGGCATTGCTTGTCTCCTGGCCACTTTAGCAATGCCTTTCAGTTAATAAACTTCGATAATATTTGGAGACTGTTTAACCTTAAACATCATGGTTTTTTTATTTTCTCTCTCCAGTGAACAGCTTTATTCTTTTAATTGACTGAACATAAAACAATGAAATCTGACTCTGACCAGCAAGTCCAAATGTGAACTCACGCTATCAAGTTAATGAGAGAAATGATTTCATAAGCTWATGTGGGGCTTGTTCTAAACACAAGGATGCCGGAGACTTTGGGGAAAAAATGTCCATGAAAGAAGTTATGCATCAGGGAAGAGGACTTGGCTTATCGTTTTTCTAATGGGCACATTACTGTTTTGAGTTGATTCTCTTTTTCTGTCTGATTGCTTTCAATATCTTTTATGCACCTGCTTGCTGGTGAAGTAGGAAAATGCCTTGTTGTAAATGTTTCCTTACATCAAAAAGTCATTTCTGTTCTAATCTGGTATGACCACTGATGGCAGAAAGAGTTGAACTAAGCCTGTAATTAGAAGAATCCCATGCTGTTACATGCACTAATTTGACTTGCAAGCATGTCTCTCTGTTTTACTGTTATCATCATCATCATTATTACTATTATTACTATTATTATTATTACAGAACTTACTATGTAATGTTTCTATTTAGCTATAATTATTTTTAAGGATCCTTTATAAACACAAGCAATTTTTCCATCTACTGATATATTTTTCCTTCACATCTGCCCTGCACTTTCAGGATTTTTAGGGAGATAACCACAGGAGGTTCCCCCTGAAYGTGAGGGGGAATTTCTTCCCTGTGACAGTGACGGAGCACTGGRWCAGGTTGCCCAGAGAGGTTGTGGAGTCTCCTTCTCTGGAGATYTTCAAGGCCYACCTGGATGCAACCCTGTCTACCATGCTYTAGGTGACCCTGCTGAGCAGGGAGGTTGGACTAGATGATCTCCAGAGGTCCCTTCYARCCTTACTGATTCTATGATTCTATGATTCTACAACATAATATGTATTACTATAGATGTTGATATAAAAGTAAAAAGCCCTTTTGACATATCCCAATACTGTCATGGCTACAGGAGTATTCTACAAAAATGGATCATGCCAGCAGATTATGTTTCCTGCTTTAGTGCAGTCCCCTTCAAGGGGTTGCCTGGACATTGCTGGACCTTAAGTTCCCATTGATATAGAAGAGAGAGTGTCAGGTCCAGACTTGTCTTCCATATCTTTATTTCTCAYTGAACTGAGGCCAAAGGAACCTAAATGTGTCCGTATAGCCCATACTTTGCAATRATACAGAGGTTTTTGTTTTCCCGAAACAAGCCTATAATTTGGGGGTTTTGAGTAAAAGAATGGAAAAGCAAAATTGTATATATGGTAGCCATTTCTGAAACACTTAGGAATTCATATTCTCCTTAGCTCCAGGCAGAGAAGACCTCAGAGGTGTCTTTTGTCTCAATGCTTTGGTTTGTTTTCCAGTTGTCCTACTTCCATATGTCTCTTGTGTGCAGTTATGGTATCTCCTGCTTAACACGATTCAGATGTTTGCAGGACATAAAAGTCCATGTTCATGATTTATACTAAGTGCACCATGTGAAATGACCATCAAGCAGCTGCTGCTGTTTCAAAACAAGATATGAGTTTCTTCAGTCCTGGAGAGTCACCAACAAAGACAGACAGGAAACTGCATCAGAGTTGTCACCAAAAATAACACACACYTCCCACAGAGGAAAAATGGGGAGTAGGAGGGATGGGAGATCACCTCTAATAAATGTCTTTTTATTTTTAGAAGTTTTAATTTCGTTTTGTTTAAATATTGTCTTTGATGAAGCCTAGAAAGGTAGAATTGGGGGAAAAAAAGGCATTTGCCATTCAAAAATCATCAAGGAAAAATCTATATATGTATCTATATATAATCTACATATATCAGCTGAAAACACTCAGTTTTGGAAGAGATCTTGCCCAATTCTCCTATCCTTTCCCTATATAGTTGCTAYTGGAAACAGGTTTCTGTGTTAAATGAACTCTTGTTAAATGAACTCACCACAGTACAGACATTTTATGTTCTTATGGTCATTCTAACATGTCTTATTTTACATACAGACAACCAAACTCTGCAGATGGACGAATCCAAGTGCCTTAGTGATTAAGCATATCCAGGATCACCAGTTAGCCTGGTGTGTTTCCAGTAGCTTCCAGTTCCACCCTGCACCAAACATCCTTTCAGATCTCTGTTTTGAAACCAAAGTGAGATCCTTCCCATTGCTTTGTTAAATCCAAACACAAGTGTCTGGAGAGAATTCTGGTAGGAATTTATCTGAGTCTTACCTTCCTCTTGGACTAACTGAAGACACCACACACCTTGAACTRAGCACAGTAACACAACATGCCAGAACTGGAATCATCAGACGCTTGCTCAGTAGCCATCATGGGAAGATTTTCCCCAAAGCTGCAGAAACAGGCAGGCAATAGCTTGGACTGAGCATGAAAATCAAAGCAACTTAGCAACTTAGGAGAAAGTCAGAAGGTCCCAAACCCATCTATCCTTTTTTTTTTTTTTTTTTTAAGGAAGTGAGAGGAGAATCTGCTGTATAACTGTGTGATTTAACCTGTCTTTTTAAGATGCAATTAAATTAAAAAGATTTTTTGAAACTGAAAAAAAGAAAGCTCAGTAGATGTATTACAAGATGCGTTACAAAGTCCTCATGGTTTTGTGTGCCTGCAGAATAATTCTCAGTGGGAGTTTTGCTTTCTATCCCCAAAGTTGCAGAGATGGGTATGTGGATATGAATGTGAAAATGGACAAGTAGGAGAAAATTACCAGATCATTTAAAAAGTAGTAGGTCTGATCTTTTCTTTTTTCTTTCCAACTTCTAACAGCTAAACATTCTTGTTTTGCTAGTATTATCTTGATATTAAATAGCTTGTTCTGTTTTGTACAGTGTTGTTCTCTTAAACATCTGTTGCATTGTATTTACACACACATCTACTACAAATTTTTCTGCTAAGATCTCCACTAGCTAAAAAACATTAGAGTCACTGAAAATGGCTATGTCCTTTTTTCATTGTTGTTCTCATTCAGATAATTCCTGCTCCTGTGCCTTTTGCTTTACAGCATCCCATCTGGTGACCCAGATTAGCTGGCTTTCTCCCAGGCTTATCTCACTTCTGCCTCACTTGCCCAAAATATGCAGTTGTGCTAAGGGCATCCTCCTTTTTTCCAAGCACACATCGAAGGCTTTTGCTGAGGGTTGCAGTTAATTTTCCAAGATTAGCTGCATTTTTCTCCCCAGACCAGTTCTAGAAGATTTTCTATCTAACCTGGCAGATGGGACAGTATAAAATGAGGAATAAACATCAGGATGATAAAAGACTCTACGCATATGTGTACAACTTCATCTATACCCAGTGCAAGAATAAAAATACATGTGGAGTCCTGTCTGTGGGTCTGCTAGTGGCTGGATCTATCTGAAATGCCAAAGCCTCCCTCAATATCAAACATATCGTCCAGACACAYGAGAGAACCTGTTAATGAGGCCACTAGCAGGTGGGGGAGAACATGCTCTCCACTGCTTGTGGGACTCCCAATCCCTGGGTGCAAGGATGAGTCAGCACAGTAAGCCAAAAAGGCAGGTTGGTCTGGAGCTCTTGACCAGACACAAGAAAGGAGGAAGCACAGTCAGTTTATGACTGCTCTTAGAGCCAGATAGCTGTGGTCCCTGAGACAAAATCAAYCAGGAATCCTCTGGAGGAGCCACTAGAGGGAGAAATCAAGACTTCTTATGACTCGTTGAAACTCACRTTGGTGCAGGAAAAGTATTTTATTCGGCACCTACCCTACTTCACAATGATCTCCACGGTGCTTCAACATATAAATAATGATACTGAAGAAACATTAGCCCTGATCATCTACACCTGTCCCCTAGTGAGATGAAGGGAAAGCTGKCAATGATTTACACCATACCACTGCAATTTGGACATTCTTTCTTTAATTCCGGAGATGGCGTCCAAGCGAGCAGAGAGCCAAGCATACATCCACTGCTCTATTCCAGGCTGAAGCTCAGCTCCCCACATCCATCTTTTGGCATTTAGATCTCAGCCTTTGCACACTGTGTGTTGCCATTAATATTTCTTTAACCCTGCTCATTGCCACCCACAGCCATCCCCTTGCAGTTGTTAATAGAAATATTGGCTGTGGGGGGATTTGTCCGGCCATTAAGCTTCTGTTAGTGAAGCTCTTCTGGCTATGGGAATCTGCTGTATTTACTGAATTATCTCCAAGGTTTTGGTCCTGCTGAGTTAAGGCACTCAATATTTTAGGGAAAGGAGGAACACACTGAGCTAGGAGAGAGATATAATTACCCCATCGACACGCAAAATCTTGCTGGCGGGCTTTATGGTGTGGAGGAGGAGAAGGACCCCTCAACTGTGTATTATCGCAATCACAATTTTCCTAGCCAGCTCATTTAGCCTATGAAGTGGTCTTTGCTGTCCAGGGGATCTAAATAACATGCTTAATATCTGTTCCTCCTTTTTTTTTTTTTTTTATTTATTATTAACTTACTCCATTTCCAGCTGTTTATGATGTTTCTTTCTCTCAGCTGCAAATTGTGTTTGCATCTCTGACCTAAGAAACTTCCAGTTGCCTCTTTCCTTTTTATCTCAGAAATTTATATTTTACCCTAGCCAAAGGTTGAGCAAGTTTACTTCTTTTCAGATTTAGTCATGATTCATAGTTGCTTAGCACACTGCAGACACAAAAAATGAATTAATCATAGTACTTTCCCCTTTACTTCTTGAGRCACAATAAAAAGATACAAGGAACTTGTTTACAGACAGATATTTACTGTATTTTTTTTGTTTGTTTGTTTGTTTTTCTGGAGTAGCTCCAAGTGTGCATACCAAATGTGAGGGCAAAACCACATATTGATCACATTAAGATCCCTAAGGATACAAAGGGTGAGATCATGGCCAGGAAAAATAAAAAGTACCAGCCTGGGGCTTTGGGTTAACTTTTGCTTCCCACCTAAAGAACTTTCCTGGTCCAGGTTCCTGATAAGTTTACAACATAACRTTAAGTTACTTTATTCTAGATTTTTCATCTTGATGAGGAATTATTTTTTCTGAAATAAAAATGGTATTATCTCAGAACTTCAATGTTCGTAAGGATCTATTCCAAATAAAGTGTTCTGGCCAGTGTTATAGGCATAGACAAGACAAGACTAAGCAAGATGGCATTTTCAGCAAATAGTATTCTCCTGTCAACTTCTGCAGAGGGAAATAAGCCTGCATCAATCTTTCCTGAAGCTGAGACCAACTGATAAAAAATATAGAGCTATCATTAAATTCATTGGACCTGTAGACACAGGTGCATGCGTCAGCACATAGACTACTTTTCAGTTTAGCTTGACCAAATGAGAGCCTCGCCTGGCCTGTTAGTCCTGGTGAATTGCCTCTAAAATAATTCTTTTGAATTTTATTCTACACTTTTCTTTTGAATTTTATTCTACACTTTTATTTCCTCTTGTGAGATGGTGACCTGCTTGGAAAAGAGCTCCCAAGTCTCTGTTCAGTATTTTTGTTTGTTTGTTTCTGATTTGCCGTCCTTTAACATTCACTCTAATTAGTGAATTTAAGTTAGTTTGCTGTGCTTGGTTTTTTGTAGAGCCTTTAGAAATATATTAAGATGTTCACAGATCTGTGGACTGCAGACTGAAAGTCATYGTTGCATGTACTCATAGCTTGGTGRACTGTTCCATAACACTGTAATACAAATGTTGAAAGAAAATTCACTAATTGTTAACGAATATAGCAATAGAATTGAGTGTGAAGTGCTAAATCTTCTTTGATTACGTCTCAGGTGAGTACTTTCRCCCTGATCCAAACACAAAAAAGTTAGGGTGTGAGCAGATTCTGAGCAAGGTACTCATACATGCCCAAAAGAGTTCTTCATCTGTGCCATATTGCAAGGAAGGATGGAGGAAGGAGACGAAGAGTAGTAGCGATAGTAGTAGGAGATGACATGTAATAGYACAATGTGCTTAAAAACAATTTTAAGAAGCATTAACTCCTTTGATCTTCTCTGGTGCTTTCCATCTGGGGAACTCAAAGCAATTATTCTCCTTGTTTCATTACTGGCAATTTTGGGGGGCCTTTGACTAATCAGGCATTCGAATTTGTTTGGCTTAGAAACATTGATCTGCCTCAGATGATCCACACAACAGTGCTGAAATGCATGCTGACAATGCCAAATTTTATATGCTGATGCATGGAAATCCATTTCAAATTAGATGTTTAGGCATTTAAAAATATCGGAGGTTTTTCCAAACCCTTCCCAACTCTATCCCAAATTGCACATATATAGGTAAATACATAAAGGATTTAGGTGCCTGTGCACTCTGGGAATCAATGGGAGCCAAACATTACATGTAGGGGGAAGCCTGAAGTCTACTTAATTTGATGACCTTGCTAGAYATCTATGTCCATGATAAAACACATAAATGCTTTTGAAACTCTGGTTACCAGTGACCAGCTTCAAAATCATATCGTGAATGAACAGCAAAATAGAAAAACTATTTAGAAATCATAATGTCTGTGGTGTTACACCTGTGGTGTGCTACAGAGAGAAAGAAGAGAAGGTTTGTAGGCAGAAGGTTTATTTTAGGCAGCAGTAAAATTTTATTAGACTAGATAGTACAATAAGGAAAAAATAGAGATGCTCTTCAGGGCTTGTATGGTTTAGTCTAATATAAAATATTAGCTCTATCAATCAAATCCTCTTGCATTAGAAGTCATAGCTTCTATCTCTTCACTCTAATCATGAGAAGATTTTTGTTCTTTCATTTTATTTTTTTTTTATGCTATTATCCAAAATCATGTTATGTTATGCCATCAAAGAAGGACTGAAAGAGGACGTCTTTGGTAGGGAGATGTGAGAGTATTTTATGTAAGATCTTAAAGCACCGCCCCAGGAACTGGGACACGAGTTCAGWTCTTTCCCCACTCTGAAGGGGTTCAGGCTCAGATGACATGGATCTCCAGGCAACAGGTAATTCTGTCTGTGAGCATCCCCTCTCCAGCTGAACCGAGTCACTCTGTCGGAAAGAGTAGGAGGGTTATGCCGCAAGGAATACGAGCACAAAATCTTCTGCTCCAAGTCTTAGTGATTTCGTCAGGTTTAGAAATATTTATAGAATCTCTTCATTGTTATATCGATTGAGTCGCTAAAATGGGGTTTAAACCAAAGCTTAGTAAGACTGTGGACAAACTGCCTAAAAGGTAAAGTAAGGGGAAAATAGAAACCTTACCTGGGTGAAACAACCTGTGGTACTGAGCAATTAACATGCTTTTTGATTTGTTTGCCCCTAAGACACTGTCAAAATTTCTAAGACAATTATATTCCTTCCTGCTGGTGTTTTATGTCTAGTCAGCTGTCCCTAATTAGTGCTTTGCTGAAAACACCAGCAGCCTTTTGCAGATACACAGTTTTCTAGCAACTGTTGTAAGGATCGTAGTAAGAAACTGAGCAACTCTGCAAGGGAGCCATTTCAGCCCCTGACTGATGCAAATTAAAGACAGCAGGATTGATTGTGCTTCCAGACATAACTGTAAAGATCAAAGGATCTTTCAGAAACTTGTGCTGCCTGTCTTGAATAAATCTAATATTGCAATTCTGGCCACATTYGCAGGGGGAGCATTGCACTGTCTTACGTAAGGAAAAGTTTGGATGGTGATATATTACCTTTTACTTGACTATCTGAGATACCTGGGGAATAYAGACAAGGTGTTTGACACTCCTGCTTTTCTGCAGCTCTCAGAAGCAGCAAACTTCAAACTAAGCAATTGCTCTGAGTTTAAATTAGCTCTGCTAGTCGATCAGACATGTTGAGGTGAGATAGTGGTTGATATCTGAGGGGCAGAGGTGTGAGACCCAAGGGAGAATTAAACAGTGCAGAGAAAGAGACAGTAACTGTCACCTCCATAAAAGCATTTCTGTGCTCTTTCTTCTACAAAAGGTGGGGAAGACCAGTTACACAGGTTCAACCCTGCCAGAAATCAAAYGTGGCATAAATGGTTTGTGGTCATGTGGGCAATACTCATGATTATTTTTGGCATGTGATCAGTGACGACTACTGATAGGTTTTTGCCCTTTTGTGAAGTTACGTAAGGCTCAAGACACAGCTCCAAAACAGGACCTGAGTAGAACCTTGGAGCCTGCATTTAAAATTGACATCCTCMAAACACCTGCACAGCTGCCATTTATCCTTAATCCACTTTTTAACGCTGAAATGCCCAGGCACCTACACTTGTGGGCTCTCTGYCTCTGAGCATCTCTGTCTTGACAGTACTAAGGTGTCTGTCTTATATGCTTCCAATATTTTTCTTCGATGTGTACAGAGCCTCCCTCTCTTTCCTGTGCTCTTCCTGGCATGAGCCAGACTTGGTGCTCGTGGAGGAAACATGAGGTTATGAGAAGGAAACAGCAGGCATTGTGCAAATTTATATATGCCTTGTTAAGGGAACATTAGAGCCAATTCCAAAATTCAACTAATCTTCAAAATGATCTGAGGAGAAAAMGGAGTAGGGAACAATTCATCGCAGAGATGTCTCCAGTACATCTCCTCCCCCTGATACCCACATAAAGCCTTCCCCAGAGAGGAGCAGCAATAACTGACTTCAACTGCTGAACTCAGTTCCGAGGCCCTGGAGGAGGACTGAGTACAAAACCTGTAGAGAGAGAGGGGGGGAAGTGCTTTATGCAGTGACACAGCCACTCTCCACACTCTCGTTTCCCCTCTTGACTAATCTGCCCCCACTTAGAGTTGGTCTGAAAACACTGAACTCATATTGCTCCCGATTTCCACTGCAAGAAAGAGAAGAYGTTTTCAGAATCCCAGAGTTACTTGAAAAGTGTTTAATTCTGAACAACGTAATGGTGCACAATTCAAACTTTTTTTGCAATGAGTGAAATATGCCTTAATTGGCCTCTTCCATAGGAAGTGGCACCCATTTTTCTGCAAGGAAGGCCAGGCTGGAGACCTCCATCTGCAGCCTGGCTGGAAAAACGTGGGCCTCCTCTCTCATAGTCAAGCACTTGTAAGGCCGTGAGACAGATACCTGTTTGCACTGGTGTACTGCTCTTCACCAGTGTGTCTCACCACTTCCTTCATGGTCCTGTGTCCTTCATGGTCCTTCACAGCACTCCTGGATCTCGGTCTCTGTCTCAAAGTGTCTCTTTTACACAGTTCTGCCCATAAAGCTGCAGTGAACTGGGAACTGTAGCTGATGTAGCAATGTGGCTGTAAAGCTTTACAGTGCTATTGCACCAGATTGTCTACAATAGAGATAACTGTATGCCATAAAGCCAAAAATCAACAGATTTTAGGAGAGTGAGAGTAAGTGGGGAGACAGTAGAAATTGCCTTCAACCTCTTGCCCCTCCATGGAAGGGAAGAATTTAGGGTCAAACCATAGTTTCCCATTGGCTCTTAAGAAAGAGTGTCTAAACGGAGGAGGGCAGAAATAATCTTATTGAATGACTGCCTTGGGAAACACTTGCACTTTTATCAGTCAGTTTAATTAAACTGTATCTAGCCTTGTTCTGCTTCTATAACAACAGCATGAGTGTTAATGATGAGGCAAAGCAGGGATGAGGGTTGGTGGTTGGCTTGAATACTCTTACTCTGAGGCCTTCAACAACCACAACTCTCCACTAAACTGAATATGGAAGATTATTGAAGACCTTTGCTAGTACCTCGATAGCATTTGTGCCTGTTTGAAGGAACCTCATGTCCTGGATCTGTGGTCAAGAGAAAGGATGGGGGACACTTTAAGTAATCCCRATGGCCTTTGAATTATTCACTGCTCTTTGACGTAATTGTTTTTCTACTTGGAAAAATGTTCCCGTTGTGGTAGCTTTGAATTGACACCTATCAAAAATGATTCTTGATCTTACTTACCCATAAGCAGATCATGTTCACAGCACCTATGTATTGCTGTAACTTCATTGGTTCTAATGGGAAACAGCTCTTGGCTCAAGGCTTATGTCATTTTGCAATGCAAATCCCCTTCACTTTTTCCTCTAGTACTAAGGACACTAGTGTATTGTTATGTGGCTCTATCACTCTAAACAAACTTGGATTTAAGCTTTTACTGTAGCTTAATATAGCTGAAACATTTTAGCCCTGAAATACTTTGTAGTTCTTCTTCTTTCTTCTTTTAAGGGAGAATTTTGCCATGTTTAGTTCTTCTAAACTTCTAAACTTCTTCTAAACTTCTTCCAGAAGTTTAGTTCTTCTCTTAATGACTTTTTGGGTTCCACATGTCTTACYAGACACTTTCCCTGTTTGCCTAAAATAAATTCCTTCCTAAACAACAGAGTTAATGAAGCCCAGGGTCTCACGATGCTATCGCCTAATCCCAGCTACCTACAATTGCAATAACACCTACCTCCACTCTGTATAATCCTGCACCTGCAGGCAGGATTATGGAGAGACATACCCTCTGCTTCCTGAACGCTGGTAAAGGGCAGTATGTAACCTGGTTCATCCCAGGTTGCATATGTACTGATTAGCCTGCTAACACTTACAGTTTGTTTGATTAGATCAAGCAAAATAAATAACAGCTGATCACCCAGGTTTTTCGTTTGATTGGGGTTTTTTGTTTTTGTCTGTAAAAAGGTTAATTTAAGGTTTTGTTCTTCACAGAGATTTTTATGGTAGTGTATTTATCCCTAAGACTATAGGAAGTAGGCTGATATTTCTGAGTGTCCTCTGAATGGATTTAGTGATGGTTGGGAGGTGGTGAAGCATACTGAATGTGGCTTGTAATAATTGTTCATCCTGTAAGTGCGTTCTAGTCTTTATATTGTCTATATAGCTTTGTTTGTTACCTTTTTTGGATGTTGCTTGTGGTACATAAAAAGCTGATATGGTCTAAGAGAATTTGGGGGAGTGCATATTATTGACTTTCACTATGGATTTAGTAAGAAACTGCAGATTTTCAGCCTAGCTAGGTTTTTCAGTACAGCTAAGTACATCTATTAGCATTAATACAGCATGGTAGAGTTATTTCTTTTTTCCCCTCCTCGAGAAGTTTGAAGAAATGTTTCTGAACTGTTGGATCTTTAGATGCTGGCTGTCAAAGTTGAGGCTGCTCTTGGTGGAGATGAATTGAATAAACTTGACAGTACAAAAGGCTCAGAAATCTGACTGTGCTCTTGCTCTTACAGGACTTAGCTCACTGCTCTCACTACCTCATTTCCCTCTCATTCTACTGGAGCTAACAACTTTAGAGTTTCCTATGTTACTACATCTCCAGATGTACCAGGTACTTTTTTTTTTCTTTTGAACCAACTAGGTGTCATAACTGAATTGCATCTCCAGCAACTGTTCTCAGCATCTGTTAAGCTTGAAATGTGTTACATCTGTTTCAGATCCACTTCACTTTTTACAAAAAAGTGAGAATGCATAAGTCATCAGACCTTCAGGTTTGACTTCTTAAACAAGGTTTAGTGTTTTTTTTTCTTTTCCTTTAATGAACTTCRTAATATTACAAAGCAGAAGTTACTTTTTTTTCCCCTTTTTTTTTCCTCTTTTATTCTAATGTTGCTACTGACATCAACATTTAGGCAAGGCATCCAAACTCAGTTTGGTCTAACTAGACTGATTTCTCTATTTATTGAAAGTAAATATTTGTATAGCTTAAATGGATCTATAAGGATTTGCTGGAATAGCCATATGATCTTTTTATTGTTTATCAACATCATCTGTTCTTCTGTATAGTTCTGACACTTTTACAACCCCGTTATTGAAAGATCTGAGCATTTCTGTCTTTTATCTTGCCAGCTCTCTTAAGAGATAGGGACGTATTATCACCCTTCTCCTACAGCTGGCTGAAGCCCAGAGGATAAAGCCCAAATTTCTTTCTTTCTTTTAAGTGATGTTTTATCTGTTCTGTTTCTCTGACTCAGCCATTCACTCACTGAAGGACCATAACTCAATCAAGAATTATTAAAAGTAAGAAGATTTGTAAGGATATAATATTGAAATTCCATTTAAATCCTGTTTTTAAAAGAAAAAATCAAGTGCATTTGGGAAATGGGATTTAAAGTATCTTGTTTACTCTGACCTTTTGATACTGTACAAAGATGCACCCTATATTCTCTCAGGTCTGACACAAAGTGAACTGCAGTAAAAGCAACTGGACTTGAACTCCCAGGTTAACCACTGTTCCAGTCTCTACTCCTATGCATCTATCAAATTGTCTACAGTGATTTTTTTTTTAAGTCTTTTTTTTTTTTGACCATATGGTACAACCATCTCCCCTCAAAAAGAGGGAGAGTAGAGAAGAATATCAGACTCTCCTAGTCACCTATTCTTTTTGTGCCATCAGGAAGAGTTTCTCTGGTCTCAGCTGTTTACTTCCTTCAGAAAGCTGCATGGGCTGAGACACATTTTTASTCCTATGCTTGCGCCTCCTGGTCTTTGTTCTCGTAGAATGAAGTGATGCAGTGTGAGAATATGGAATATTCCTGGCCACTTTTGCTCTTTGATTTATAACTTCTCTATCTAACTGTACATGTAGGAGAGAAGACCTGTTCTCTTCTGTGAGAGTTCTGCTATTTTGGTACCACATGCTTGTTAAGAYCATCATCCTCCTTTGAAATATCAAAAAAAAAAAAAAAAAAAAAAAAAAAAAAAAAAAAAAAAAAAAAAAAAAAGATTATTCCATAAAAACTCTAAAAATAAAACTAGACTTCAGTTAGACTTCATTCTGTACCAGGACCAAAGAAAAAGATGACTTTTGCCCCAGAAGGGTTATACTTTACATAATCATTTAGAATATAGGTCTAATCTAAATTGATTATTTAGGCTTCCTCTAGATTTGATGGAGAAGATACCTCCAGAGGGTGATTGATCCCAATTAAAAGACAGGTCAAAAAAAGCAGTCGAGTGTCTTTCTCCCTTGATTCTAGATAATTGGTTTTGTCTATATTTTTTTTTGGGGGGGGGCAATGGAACTTAGGTGAATCCTGCCCTAAGATTAAAAAAAAAAAAAAAAAAGCAGTTGTGTAGTTTTTTATCTCATAACCTCTATTGAGACTTTATTTTTGGTTCCATAAAATTTCTACAAAATGATCAGAAGAAATATAATGTTTGGACACTCTCTTCTGAACAAACAATCATTTTCTTATTACAAAAAAAAAAGAAAAAAGAAAAGACAAATCACTTTACATGTTCTGCTAAGCTGTGTGATTTGTGAACTTCCTCTCTGAAGCAGCAGCAGCAGCATCTGGTACACCAGAATTGGGGTCARCCTTGGCTGAGGCCACGCGCCCCTCGTTGTGGTAGTATCTCAGAGGAAATGAAAGAGTCAAGTGACTCCCTAAAGCAAATGAGGTACAACTTAAGCTTCTCATATGAGATATGGTTTAGAAGAGCCCCTTYGTCACCACTTGTATTTTGGCAGATGTGGGCATCAAAAACTGCTTTCTCTGTCTTGTTACATCAGTGTACAACAACTCTTATTCAGTCCCTTGATATACAAGGTTGGGGTTTACCAGCTACATCTCATTTTACTGAAACAGTAGTTACTAACAACTTAAACCAGCTGGCCATTGGCCTGACTGCAATTAGTGCAGTTATTTCTTTTCTTCCTCATTCTCATCTCAACTAATGTCTTTAGGCTGCTAACTTCTGCATTAAGAAATGCTTCTTGCCACCTGTCTGCAGTACTTCGTGCAGTGGAGTTCCAATCAAGGCTAGACACCTTCTGCAAATCATCATCATTGTGGTGTTAACAGTGGCGATTTGATTGAATCTTTTATTTCTAGTGGGAAACTTTCATTTTTCTCCAAGTTACTCTTTTTATTTATTCTCTATGTTACAAGAAGTATTTAAACCCAACCTTATAATTTTGAGAAAATTGAGATTATGCAGCTGCTGGAGCTGACAGTGTCTGACAAATTCTTCTCCTTCGGGGTTATGTCAATTATGCTGTTACAGAACATGCTGAGTTGTGGGTGAGTTGTGTGGGTTTTTTTTCTTTTTT
>NW_028186612.1:5136948-5275447 GCF_003343005.1 Rhea americana
TTGACATATCGCTAGGAATTGTCATATGCAATGATGGATGAAATGGTTGCATTCAAGGCAAAACTTTCCTTAGAAAGTAGTCCTTCCTGGAAAAAGGTAAGCGTGTTTGAKAGTAGACTGGAACTATTGCAGCGTTTTTCTTTTTTTTTTTCTTCTTCTTCTTCTTCTTCACTAAGCAATCTGATCATTGAATAAACATGCCTCCTAAAGAACATTTAGGACGGTATGTTGTTGTAGCAGGTTGGATGGTTGGATGACACAAATAACCCCCAGAAGCTCATTTCTTGCCACCATTTGTAAAAGGAGTCTGGTGGCTGCCTCTCTCGTTGCCTTCTGTTTGGAATTACAGGCTAGCCTGGGGACATTGTACCACTTACAAAGTGCAAATGCAATTTGAAACAAAGCTTAATCAAGTTATCTGACACAGTTACAGTATTCTTCAGCTTAGTTAACATAAAGATAGAACCTGAAAATTAAGTTACTAACAAAGGTGGGGTTTTTTTTCCCAGTTATTACTATTCCAGATAACTAGATATGGGTTGTCCAATAATTGCCACTTATCTATATTCATAGAAAACTGGCACCTGTAGAGAAATCACTTGGTTATATCTATATATCTGATAACCTTTCTGGCAGAGTACAAATCCAAGCTTTGCCTAATGTAGCACTGTTATGAGACAGCAGACTGCATATGACTTGAATGGGCCATTTCGAGTAAAACTGTATGATTGCTTTAAACATGTGGCATGCAGATATCCTCAAATGGACTCTGAGGCTACAGWTATGCATTAGAAATTGGCCCAGATTAAACCATGATTAGCTTGCCCTGACACTGATCCTAGTAAGCAATTCAAAATTTTGATGAGAAAAGCTACCATTTTCTTCCAGCCGAAGTGGAGCCAGAATTAAGATTCTGTCTCCTCTTGTGATAGAGTCCCCTCAGTAAATCCTAGAAAATGTTCATGAACTACTTCTTCTCCCTGGTATCCTTGTCCTTTCTGCTTCACGTATAAGCTGTCCTAAGCATAACTTTAGGAAGAGGTAGTTAGAAACTCTGAYATATTATATAAACATCCATCATGCCAAGGGCTGCTCAGCAAAGCTCATTGACAAGGTAAATTTTAAGATTTAAATGTTCTGGGCAGGATTCATCTCACTTAGCTTTAGACACCTGCAATTAATAGCTCAGCAGGTCCCCTTGGAAGTCTCTCRGTTGGCAGAAAGCGAAGAGCACTTCCAGTGTGCTTCACGATGCTTCTAGATGTGCATGCTGTGGCGAGGTGAACGGTACCCGAGATTTCACTGATAATGCGGATTATATCTGCTGATTATATCTCCAYTGAAGAGAGCTCAGGATCCAAACTCAATTTTATAGCTATGTAGGGTGTTTTTATTCCCATGTCTTTATCTTTTAATTCTCTATCTATTGAAATGCAGAACATACAAACAAGAAGGAAAGATGGTACTGCTTCATGTTTCCAGGGGTGAGCTAGGTCAATTACCTCTGCGTAATTCTGGGTTATTTTACCAAGTATTTGACTTTGGTTTTCCCTTATAGTTAAATGCTATAATTATTCAACTAGTCTTGAGGATGAGCTTTTGATTAGAAAACCCATCCTACATACAAAAAACTCATTATAAAAATATTTTTGTAGATGTAAATGATTTAACATAAGCCTGCCTTTAGCAAAACAGATGACTATGAAGGAGACGAGGGACCTAGTTGTGGTGCTCTCTAATCACTTCCCTAAAGTGCCCAATACAGATACGCTRTGATATTCTGAGTACATATCTACGCATTAGCAGTGGTGTATCTATATACACAAAACATCCTTAGAGCTGACTCATTCAAGACTTACTTCAGTCCTACTCAAGCTTGSCGCTATTAGAAGACTTGAGGTTGTTTATTTTTTTATAGCACAGAAATAATGAATGCTTGTAAAGGAAAAGATGCTTGACTGAGCCCATCAGTTTCTACTTTGATGTTTACAGCTTTCAGTCCATGTTGCAACATCTTATTCTAGTTCACCTGTGGAAAACTACAGTGAAGGAAGGAACTATTCCACGGTTATAACTGTGGCAATATTTGTTTAGTTGATATTTGTTCTGTAGGAAACTTTCAGCCAGATCTTTATCAAGTACAAACAAGCATATCTCCAGTTCATTCATGTTTTTCTTGTCAAATTGGCATGTCTGATTCTGTTTTAGTGTTAATTGATTCTTTCCTACATCAGTGTCAGTTATTGCTTAAACCAATGCTTTCTTAGCAAAGGTTAGTTACCCAGCCTTCATGCGGATCTGTTATGTTTGCTTGACAGAGGTCTTCTATAGGTTTTCAGTGTTATATCTTGCATGTTTAAAGAAAGAAAAACAGCCCCGGGTAGTAATAATGAAAAAGTCTGTTCTCTATCAGGTCTAACTTGATTCAGAAAAAACATCCTACATCAAAAGAAGGCTTCCTCTTTTGTTTTGTTTATTTAGAAAGCCAAATTAATCCCTATAAACATGACAGAAGGTGATAGAAATGTTTATTCTTTAAAAACACCTTCAAAAATGTTACTTGCTTAAATCTCAGGCAATGACTGCCCAGTTAACTAACTGCAACCCAAAGTTAATTCSTTTAAGTAATTTACTCAGTAACTAATTGACTTTTCAGATGACMCACATGAGTTTGATTAGCAGAGATYTAATARTTCATCTTTTGGACAGAAATGGGGCTTAATAAATAGGACATTTGTTGTTATTCCTTATCAAGCTTGAAGCACAGTGTTCCTGATCATCATATGATGTGGCAATCCATCAGTTTCCAGTTTCTACTCCTAAACGAGAGAKAGATAGCAGAAACTTATCAGTGACACGCTTCTGTGTAGCTGAGACTAGAAAAATTTTCCACAAATTATCCATAAATTCAGATGGTGATCTGAAAGAAAAGATCCATGSCTTAGTCTACTATGGCTTTTGCATCTTTTCTGACACCAAAAAATAGAACAGTTTTCTGGAGACTTGGTCAAAAATGTAGCACAACTACTTATAAAGTATATACATGCTCCAATTATATCTATACTCTAATTGTGCATAATGATGCTTTAATTATAGTTCTACTCTAATTGTGCATGACAATAGCCTTGATCTGTAGTGCCGCTATGTTTATCATGCTTATAGAATACRCCATGCCTAATGAAGGAGTGTGGGGACTGCTATTTTCACATGTTGTATACAGGTCTATACTGGGACAATGAGGGCTAGTTAGGCATTTACCTCCTCATGCTCATCCTCACAGGACTATAACGCCCTCCCCCAACCACCTAGAGCAACAGGTAAACAGGGTGTCACAAGGGAGCCCAAGGGGACCACAAGTCTGCTGAGCTCAATACAGCCGAATGGTTGCGTACTATAACCTATTCTGTCTCCCAGAGGTAGTATTGAGTCACTAATGCACCTCGTATCTGGAAATCTCAACCTGTAATTTTTKGGGGAACTGAAGATTTGCTAGGTAGCTATTCAGCTCACTTGCCTGTTCAAGGGCAAGTGGCTTAAAAACTCCCTTAGTGAGTATTACAGGACTCCTGGATCTTTTGGCCATGTGCTCACAGTGTAGCAAATGAGCCATTTCCATTCTCCTGCACGATCAGCCCAGAGAGAGAAAAATCCATTGAGAAAAGCTGCCTCCTGATTTTTCCAAGCTGCCCCATCATAGAAACAAACTTGGCAATTGCCTAGCTTTAAAGACAGATTGTTAGAGTCAGTGTTATCAGGGAAAAGACAACATCATTTTCCAAACAATGAAACACCTTCACTCATGAGACTTGGAAATGAAGCTCTGTAGCCAATTTAAAGTTTGCAGAGCTCTTATTTTATCAACCTACACGCTATTATCCTTTGCACTGYGGGCTAGAGCCTGCATTATGGACTCATCACTCTTGCAAGGACCTGGAGGGATTATATTAACTCCTGGGTTCCTGCCAGACTTCCCACTGCAGAACTACTGTTGACCAAGTAAGGCAGAACCAAATTGGGSTTTCAGCTGCCTTTTGCAGTTGTAAAGGCAAGCTCTACTGTAGCTAAAGAGATCTTCCTTGTGTCGTGGTCCCATGTGTACCACCTTTGWGAGAAAAGCAGCATCAGCGATCAGCTTCCAACTTAAAAGGGAAGTTTCAGCCCTCATACAGACCTGAGAAGTATCTTCTACTTCCTCTTGCAACAACCCGAACACTTGTTTTAAGATTTTACAACTAGCTGAATAGTAAGACCTAAATCTGTACTGATAYGTTGGTGATTTGTTTCTATAAGCCCTTCCCACTCCTCTAGCTCTTCTTGTCAGCCATGCATTACACTGTTCCTTGCTATTCTGCTCAACATCTCTTATGCTCTATGGTTTCAGTTGCTATTCTAGCTCCAGAAACATCACTTACCWTTAATAATATTTCAGATAATAAAAAGAYATGGGCCCGCTACTGAATGAGGCRGRGGCCCTGGTGACAAGGGATACAGAGAAGGCACAATTACTGAATGCCTTCTTTGCTTCAGTCTTCACTGCTAAGGGCAGCCCTCAGGAGTCCTGCAGCCTGGAYSTGAGGGAGAAAGTCTGGAGAAGGSAAGACTTTCCTTTGGTTGAGGAGGAAAGGATTAGAGACCTTCTGGGCAGGCTAGACAGCCACAAATCCATGGGCCCGGATGGGATGCACCCACGGGTACTGAGGGAGCTGGCAGATGTTGTTGCCAGGCCACTCTCCATCATCTTTGAAAGGTCCTGGAGGACTGGAGAKGTGCCTGAGGACTGGAAGAAAGCYAGTGTCACTCCACTCTTCAAGAAGGGCAAGGAAGAGGACCCAGGCAACTATAGRCCAGTCAGCCTCACCCCCATCCCTGGAAACGTGATGGAACAGCTCATTCTGGATGTCATCTCCAGACATAAGGAAGAAAAGAAGGTGATCAGGAGTAGCCAGCATGGATTCACTAAGGGGAAATCCTGCTTAACCAATCTGAGAGTCTTCTCTGATGGAGTGACTGTCTGGGTAGATGAGGAGAGAGCAGTGGACGTTGTGTACCTTGACTTCAGCAAGGCTTTTGACGCTGTCTCCCATAACATCCTCCTAGAGAAGCTCAGGAAGCGTGGGTTAGACGAGTGGACAGTGAGGTGGATTGAGAACTGGCTGAAAGGCAGAGCTCAGAGGGTCGTCATCAGTGGCGTGGAGTCTAGTTGGAGGCCTGTGGCTAGTGGCATCCCCCAGGGCTCGGGACTGGGTCCCATCCTGTTCAACTTCATCAATGACCTGGATGAGGGGACAGAGTGCCTCCTCAGCATGTTTGCTGATGATACCAAGCTGTGAGGAGCGGCTGACACAGCTGAGGGCTGTGCTGCCATTCAGAGAGACCTGGACAGGCTGGAGAGTTGGGTGGAGAGGAACCTCCTGAGGTTCAACAAGGGCAAGTGCCGAGTCCTGCACCTAGGGAGAAATACCCCAGGCACCAGTACAAGCTGGGGGCTGACCTGCTGGAGAGCAGCTCTGCAGAGAAGGACCTGGGAGTGCTGGTGGATGACAAGTTGACCATGAGCCAGCAATGTGCCCTTGTGGCCAGGAAAGCCAATRGTCTCCTGGGRTGCATTAGGAAGAGTGTTGCCAGCAGGTSGAGGGAGGTGATCCTGACCCTCTMCTCAGCCCTKGGGAGGCCTCATCTCAAGTACTGCATCCAGTTCTGGGCTCCCCASKRCAAGAGAGACCTGGAGCTACWGGAGAGAGTCCAGYRTAGGGCTACAAGGATGATCCGAGGGCTGGAGCACCTGCCCTGTGAGGAACGRCTGCGAGAGCTGGGCCTCTTCAGCCTGGGGAGGAGAAGACTGAGGGGGGATCTTATCAATGTGTACAAGTACCTGAAGGGAGGGTGTCAAGGGGACGGGGACAAACTCTTTTCAGTTGCCCTGTGTGACAGGACAAGAGGCAATGGGCAGAAATTGAACCGCAGGAAGTTCTGCCTGACCGTGAGGGGGAATTTCTTCCCTGTGAGAGTGACGGAGCACTGGACCAGGTTGTCCAGAGAGGTTGTGGAGTCTCCTTCTGTGGAGATCTTCAAGGTCTGCCTGGACGCAATCCTGTCTACCATGCTATAGGTGACCTTGCTGAATGGGGAGATTGGACTAGATGATCTCCAGAGGTCCCTTCCAACCTTACTGATTCTATGATTCTATTAAACTCTCAGGCCACAGGAAATCTTAGGCCCCCAATATCTGTTCTACTTATCTTGAAAAAACTGCTTTTTCAAATCATAGAATTGGTAAGRTTGGAAGGGACCTCTGGAGRTCATCTAGTCCAACCTTCTAACAAGTGGCCCATATGGGGATTGAACCCACRACTTTGGTGTTATTAGCACCATGCTCTAAACAACTGAGC
The DNA here is from genome assembly GCF_003343005.1 of Rhea americana. Classification (NCBI taxonomy): domain Eukaryota; kingdom Metazoa; phylum Chordata; class Aves; order Rheiformes; family Rheidae; genus Rhea; species Rhea americana. The sequence continues at coordinate 5,143,338 of NW_028186612.1, forward strand.
TAAACCTAACCCCTTATTTTTTTTATTTCATATTTTATAATTTTTGACTCTAACCTTTACATCCCTGTGTTGGCTTCACAGACTGAGTGAATAGCCATCTCATGCACATTTAGAAGGTGAATTTGGTCCAAACTTCTAAATGTTATTGTAATTATACAATGGTTAACGTACTTAAACAGAAATACCTTTTTAAACTAATAACAGTGCACATGTGAAAAKATGTCTGACTCTTTTTCTTTTCTTTTTTTTCTTCACTTGTTTCCCTATCTTTGCAGCAGATTTCAACAGAATGTCCCTCTTTACATGTTCCCCTTGGCTGTAACACTTGGTCCCCAAGCCTGATTAAAGAGTTGAAGAAGGGAAGATGGAGGAAGATGCATGCTTGAAAGCTGAGAAGAAGCAAACAAGGTCTGTGTGCATGCAAAAGGCAGGAAAAACGCATTATCATTAGTCTGCAGGGATGGGGAGTGGCTGACATAAGCAAAGTATTGCTTTTTCTTTTATGGATTCAAAAAACATCTCTTGGACTTWAAGGGATCTTGGCAAAATATCTTAATATGAGGTATAAATGACAGATAAAATATCACTGAAGTTGACACCTTGGCAGCTATATTTCCTGATCCTTCTGGAAGATTTTTGTTTTCTTGTGAAGACACCTTGACTTCCCAATGGAGTAYAACAAGACTTTAGAGTGAATGTAGATAACAATCACACCCATTAGGAGACTGTTGTATGACTGGTGTGCAGGGAGGCGGCCAAGGTGGTGTGTGGGARCAAGGATATAAATTAAAAAAGGGGCGTTGTTTATTCTTGTCATTCAAAAGAATGATTCTTTCAGTTATGATTAATCTATTTTTTTTTAAGGTGAGAACTTTCGTTTAAACATTTAGCTTATTCATAATATGCCACACTGTTAGACCATTTTCTGTCTCACACAGAATCACAGAATGGTTGAGGTTGGAAGCGACCTCTGGAGATCATCTAGGTCAACCTTTCTGCTCAAGCAGGGTCACCTAGAGCACATGCTAGACACCTAGACAGGGYTACATCCAGGCGGGCCTTGAAAATCGCCAGAGAAGGAGACTCCACAACCTCTCTGGGCAACYTGTTACAGTGCTCYRTCAYGCTCACAGTAAAGCTTAATAAAGGGAAATGATCTTAAAGTGAAGCATTTCATGAGCTGATTCTCTTTATTATTTTTGTAGATGATGCAGAATCACTTATTCTTCTCTCATTTGTATTTAACTTCTCTTCCTCTGCCTGCAGAACCTAGGACCAGCAATTGAGTGGAAAATACTCACAAATGCAACAGCTTGATATCATTAAAATCCATTGTCCATATATAGACAGGTATTCCAGACTCCAACATTTCCATGCCGTRTCCTCAATGAAATGTCATTTTGAAATAGCCTGTTAGTGCTTTACTGCAGAATGAGAAGAATCATTACCATTAGACTGTTACCTTTCTTATGCTGCGCTTAATAGTCTGATTGTAGGGATGGTTTGAATCAAAATCTGTAGAATTTTTGATCCTACAACTTAAGTTTAACTGTGTAAAGATACTATAGGGTATGTCTACAGTATGTAATTCAAAATCATGCATGTTGTTGTTTTGTTTTATTTTATTTTATGCTTCAGATAAGCAGAATGTAGCCCTTTCTCTTTGGCCCTATTTTATTGTAAATACTTCCTGCAAATACAAATCATACTTCCAAACTGGAAATGCAGTTCCCCACTGGTGCAAATCATTACAGAGTCACTCAAGCAAGCAGGGCTCTAGATCAGTGTCAGCTAAGGACATGACTATTTTCCTTCTAAGCCTTTATATTTCTCTCCTCCTTCATTCATACCACTTCTAACCAGCACCAGTCTATCAATGTTAATGGAACTGTGCCTAATTTATAGTGTTGACACTAAAACCAAGCCAAAAGCCCATTCAACTTTTAACTGATCATTTGAATACGCAGTAATCAATGTAACCTACTTTCATGCCAATTATTTTACTTAGAAAGACAGATCATCATGAATTCTATTTTTTTCTTAAAGATAAAAATCACTTTAAGCTATTCACTATGTGCCCACAGCACTACAGGACTCTGCAACGTGTCTGTATATTCCTTATCTGCTACAATTGCTTGTATTCAGACTTTTCATGTTTTCCCCAACCTAAAATGTTCATTAGAACAATATCATCAACCTGAATAATTTTAACTCTGTGTATCAGCCTCCTTGATGTAAAACTTTCAGCCCTGCTACTGACTCCAGCGTCCCAGAGCTTCTCAGATGGAGCATCTTCCTCCCAGGCAGAGGAAGCCTGCCCTTTATTTGCTTATCTTCCTCTTCCTTGTCTCCTAAATCTTCCATCCTTTGCTGCACCACACCACAGCTTCAACATCTACAACTGAGAATTAAAACACTCTCCTGGGGATGGAAAGCATGGGTTTGTGTCTCTTCAGGCCAACTAAGGAGCTGAATCTCAATCTATGACTTCCTAGGCAAGCGCTCTAYGCACTCAGCTCTCTGCGTCATCAGAGACACCTTCTGGAGGTCAGCTCTCACATCTGGATTAGGCTGCTAGATGTTTTATAAAACCTCCATCTAAAAGAAGCACACAGCAAAGCAAGAAGTCAGGGTCATCCCTTGTTTCATACCCACCAGATCACTTTTTCAACTTACAGTTGATGCTGAACAGGCTCAAATTTCCCAATCTCTTCCTAAGTGTGCTCAGTCTCTTAAATCAAAWCAGCAGTCCAGATAAATTCAGCTAGGGAGCTTATTACACAACAAGTTACTTCTCTGACTTTAGGGATCTTTTCCCCTCACACATGAAGGATTGTTTTTCCTCAGTAGCACCTCTGTATTGTTTCACCTTGGCTACTGAATCAAAAATATTCATTTTGAGCAACTGAAAATATCCTAATAGATCAGTACAGAAAAATATGTATTAGTGAACAAGGATAACTGGACAAACTCTCCCTTAGTTCCTACAGAGAAGAGCTAGGAAAGAGATGAATTCCTATCTCTTATTCACAATTACAATTAGACTGGATGCTTTATTTTACTTCCTCAAAGGAGAGAAGCTTACTAGTTGCCTTGCCATATATAAATTGCTGCTGTTAGAGTGACTACTGCAAATTTTCCTCCATTAATTCCGTTCCTCAAATCCCTGCTGTAATTTTTGTTATTACTGTGTTTTTTTTTTTCATGAGTAGGCAATGTGCTTTTATTTTATCCTTGTCCTGTATGCACAGACTGTGGGAAAACATAAACAGTTGTTCTGAAGAGTCTTCTCAAGCCCTAACACTGCATAAATGTCATTAAAGAGTGTCACCTTTCTAGCACTTATACAAAAATTAGGAGTCCACCATAGCAAGAGAGAAGCAGAAGACAGCAGAGCAATAATCCAGAAGGAACCCTGCCTATCACACTGGAGGTATCTAAACCCACCAGATATCTTATTTGTCTCTAAAAATTTATGTGTACCTAGACTCTTGCTTCCAGCTGAAACCATCAGCACTTCACACGCTTGACACCAATTTCCTGCCTAAATATAGGTGAGATTGCAAAGCTACATGTTCTTCTGCCCCTACTGCAGTCAGTCTCATCTCCTCATTATGCAAAAAGCACATCTAAAACCAATCTTTCAAAACTGGACTGCCCTCAGATAAATTTACAGCCATTTTATTTTAAAATGCACTCAGGCTAGGATACGTGCTTACAGCTTAATGGCTAGCAAAAATGATTAATAATGGGAAAGATAAAAGTTCAAGTCTCTCCTTGCTCTGAGACAGACAGATTTAAGTCAGGCAGTAATTACTAGGCTACGCTTATATTGCTTCTGAGGTAGAGCGTTCCTAGCCTTTGGGGACAGACCGTCAGTCATGTGCACCTTAGCGGTGGCTAAGGAGCCTTTCCGACGTGGCACCACCACCTGCTGACAGCAGAAAGGTTGTTCTGCAAAAAAGTTGGTGTTGAGCTATGTGATAAAAAGGTTTATCTTCACGATCACGAAGGAGCAGAATGGCAGGTGGAGGAACCCTGAGCACCTTACCAGAGAAATGAGCACCCTGTCCTAGCTGCTCCCAGGGCTCTCACAGGAGAGCCACCAGCACCAGGTGTGATACCTACTATGAAGAGGCTCTTTGGGTCACCTTTCAGACTGAGGGGTACAGGGTTACGGGACTCACCATGGGATGAAGGGGATGAGCATCTTGAGATGACATGAAGATTTTATTATGAGGTGTTTAGAGGAAGGACCCAAAACAGGGAAAGATACGRGCTGAGGTGGTTTGGGGAAGAATAATTGTGGGAAAAATAGAGTGATAAGGGGATAAAAGGTGACATAGCATGTAAACAGGTTGCAGGTCCATATCTGCCTGGCTGTGCCCTGCTGAGGATATCCCATCTCCTCATTAAACTCCATTCCTGCAAAAACAGTCAGAAAATTCATGTCCCAATGAATAACAAAAGGTCATTTCATAATTATTAAGAACATTTTCATTAAACTGCCCCTGTCTAAACAAYCCTGATGTGATTGCTCCAAAGTGAATTACCTTTTCTAAATTAGTTCTGCCAAAAGCTAAATAGATTCATTTAGCCAGAATGAAAATTAATATTAGAAGAGATTTTATATGGATTGAATACTCTTATGATCAACAGTTTTGGGACAATAGGTCCCACTTGGACCTGTAATATAATTATAAATGGAACTTTTATTAAAAATGAAAAAACAGATAAACAACTGGCAGTCCAGCGAAGCACTTCTCCATCAGCTTCTGAAATCCACCCCTTTATAAGATGCAGTGCTGTTCTGCATTAATTTACACTTTACTAGGAGAGGAGGGAGGAAAGCTGCAAAAGTGGCAAACTTCTAGATGAGAATATTCCTGCAAAGTGTAGCAAAATTCAAATGATGTAGAAAACAGGAGGTAATAAATCTAAAAATCATATGGGAACTCGGGACCAGGAACCATGATGAGAATCCTATTATTGCTATTACTGTTTTGAGCTGTAAGAGATCACAGCCATTTACAATTTGGGCTAGAAGAAACATTTACAAACTTGCACACAATAAATGTGGTTTATTCCCCGTGTTCCAGAAGCAATTTTGCCTCACACATGCACTCCTTGAAAGTACCTATATTGCTATAAGGTGAATAATGCAGTTATATGCTGGTAAGATAAGACAYGGTCTACAATAGGCAATTTCCAAAAAAATATCCCTATTAGTGAATTCAACAAATATTTCTAAACAAATCTCAGATAATCTATCTATTTGCTAGTGGATGCACAAGTAATTACTTATTTTCACTAACRCTGGTGGAAAATGGCAGCAAACTGTGATAAATCCCAGTTTACTAGTGTTTGCTGACAGTGGGCTCCATCAAGGTTCCTTCTTCAGATTCCCATGCAGTGRACTGCAGCACTAATCACCGGGATGTATTGCAAAGCCAATTAATCTGTGGTCTCCTAAAGCAGAGGAACATGTTTCCCCATGTTTTCTGAGTTCCCTTAGTATTTATGGCCCCTGTTCTTCTGTTGGCTAGGATGGTATCACTGGAGTTGGTCTCCTGAAGTGGACAATTTATCCCAGTCCTTCTGACCAGCTGAGTTCACTTCTCATCCTCCTGCAACACCTCTCTCCAAAGATTTTTCAGGTTCCCAATAACTGCTAGGGTTTCCTCATCATTGTGCTAACCTTCCTTAGGGAAATACTTGAMGCTAATGAAAAAAAAGGGACCAAAACAAAGGAATAGTTTTGGTTCATTCCTGTAACTTCTTGACCTTCGTCTTCAAAAAGCCAAGACTGTTCTACCTACTTGTGTGTGTGGTGGGAGGAGCYGCTCTTTTTTACCATCCCATTTCCTACCATTATGCTTATACTAGCTCTTTATTTTTTTTATATTCTGCAATGTTTCTAAGTCTTTTTTTGCTTCTCTGTCATTGTCATACAGTGTAGCTTGCGCTATTTGGTCGATAACTTTTTAATTTCAATGTTATTTTTCATAAGAGATACGATCATGTACCTAATCCTTAACTGCTGAATTTTTGCTTCTGTGAAGATACAGCTAAGTTATTGACTTCTGTGTTAAAATGATGCCCTCTGTTACATTCCTGTTCTACCAGAACACAAACCAATTGCCAGGCACTGGATTGATACATTTGTATAAAATCAATGTGTTGCACCATAAAAAAGATATTAATTATCTGCAAAGACTTTTTGCTACGTATTACTGATGACCTGACTGTCACATTTTCTAAAAGCGTTATACAACACTGCTGCTTCTTCGTCTCTCTCTCTCTCTCTCTCTCTAAAACATATCTGAGAACTCAGATGAGTGAGAGAGATAACACTTCAGCAGCTTTTTACCAGGGTGTCTTATGTATATGTAACTGGAGGGGGCGGGAAAATTTGAAAGGTTTTCAGCTTGTACCTCATCATGGTAGATCTATTAGAGATCTCTCTGAATATACTTCTATATATATATAGACTGGTTTCCATGTCTATCAATACCTTGTGGAAAAAAAAAAAAAAAAAAAAAAAAAAAAAAAAAAAAAAGGATTTCCTCATGGTGAGAAAATCAATCCATTTTACCTATTATAATTTAATATCCTAGTGGGGCCAAAGCATCTGGGGAAGATCAAGATAAACCCATGTGAGGCAATCCTTTGCTTAAAATTTTGATTCTTCTGCCCTAGTAAGGAGACCAAAGATATCACATTAACACTCATAGGMTTTTATTTGTAAAAGGGGAAAGAAGAGATGAGTCTGAAGGATATCCGAGAAGGATCTGGGAGTCAGATTGAAAAGAACAGACTCTTACAAAACTTGAGGTGGCAAAACAAGGTTGAACTTTTACTTAGCGGTGCAGCAATAACAGTACTTGTCCATCAGCTGGCATGTTCACTTCATAGATATGTCATTGCTGTTACCTACATCCGGATAGAGTTAGGGAATGCCTTCTGTACTGCTTTTCAGTGATATTGAAAATAGCTTGTTTTAAGAACGAAACAGCAGAGAAGAGCAGATTTTGGACCCAAGGCGCAGATATATACTGATTACAAAAGCTGGACATAGACAAATAGACAAAGAATCCAACTTTTGTGGCTATTTCAGGGGATTTTGAGATTTCTAAAATTCTCTGAAATTTCCAGACTGGGTAAATGAGCACAGATATGCTCGAGCACACCTCTGGCACTTCAGCGGAAAGCTGGAATCACCTGTAGTGCGATTAAATGCTGTTAAATGTAATAACAGCACTCCCATCTCYTGCGAAGCAACACACTATGCTGGAAGTGTTCTTGTTGAGGAAATTCTCTCTCATTGGGCTACTTAATTGTCTCAGAGCCATAGACATGGATAATGTCCATGCCCTAAAAGAAWGGAAGGAAAACTTTCACTATGGTCTTAAATAAATGCATATCTCATATTGACTGGCAAATGTTTCTCCTGAGATTTTCCTACAGGTAGATGACCATATTGGTCTTTGTCTTCAGTTTTTTAAAACAGGTTTTCCAGCTCTAAGGATGAGAGAGGATGAAGCCATTTAAAACAGTGCATGTTTAATCACAATGTTTAATTTCCACACAGGTGTATACTTTGTATTCTACAGTTTCCCAAATACTTCCTTTAATTAGTTCCATATCATTCACAGAGGTCAAAATATCAATTTTTGATGACCTGCTATGATACTTCTGGCTGAATAAAGTAATAGTGCCTTGGTACTTTTGTCCTATGACTGTTTTGTAAAATCTCAGTCATTCTTTTCAAATAGTTTGTAGGTGAACTGCTTTGCTGGAAAAGGACTAATTTCTCCRAATCCAATCAGTTCCTAGCAAAATCTGTAGAAATAGTTAAGGATGTGTAAGCATATAAAAGCATTTATTTCCTTTCCCTATCCTTATTCTTTTCCCTTTCTTTTTCCCTTTCCCTATCCCTATCCTTATCCCTATCCCTTTCCCTTTCTTTTCCTCTTTTCCCTTTCCCTTTTCTTTTCCTTCCAGCAATACACAGCGACAGCAGAATTTCATTTGAATCCTAGAACACAGCAGAGAAAGAATTAAAATATAAATAATGCAAGGAATTTATATTGCATTTGTTATATTYAAAGTGTTTAGCAAATTTTACAGCTAGTTAAATTCGTAAAACTCTTGTGGAGTTAGGGAGTAACCACCGTTGTGCTGAGGACGTGTGCGGATGCCTTAAGGAAAGATTAGGGGAACGTTTCTGGAGGAGGTCTGCATCACAAGCCTGAGCTCACAGCACTAACGTGTCCTTCCTCCCCCCAGAAGTCAGTCAGGAGCAAGTCTCAGGAAAAYAATTTCGCAGTTCGGTGTATAGAGCCTAATTAAACCTGGGCAAAAACTGCATTTCATTAGAGATGTGTGGTAGCAGCTGAAAGTAGGAGGTGGCTGTAGACCTCTGCAGATAATGAAAACTGAACTCCTTGTAGAGCCTGGATAGCAACCGGAACAAGCTCCTTTGAGGGTTAACTGGTTGTCCCTAGAAGCCAAAGGCCTCAAGGTGGTGACAGAGCTCAGAGCTCAGCGCTCAGCGCAGGTACAAAGTCTGCAGTGAGCATCAGTGCCAAAGTGGCTAAGGGGAGAAAAATCATTCAAGATCGTATTTGCCTTGGAAATGTTAAGGTAAAAACTTATCTTAAAGTTAGTAAAAATGTCAAAACTCCTAAAATGGCAGCACTCCTAAAATGATAGCTGCAGAGACTTCTTGGAGATTCCTTTTATTTGGTATGTTCACAAATTTTGTTCAGTTCTGACTGCTAACTTTGACCCTGCCTAGCYGCCCYGCAGGTGCAGCATGGGTTTACAGCAGATACATGATTCACGTGCGGTCTGCAGACCTCACTTGAGCYTGAGCTTCTGTCGACCCTCCATGGTATAAACCGATGCCCTCACAGCATTATGGTCCCTTCTCCATGTGGCCCASTRTTTCCAGTAAGCAGCCACACACCAAATCCAGTTTGCGACTCCTTTCCCAGTTCAACTCTAGAAAAATTTGGCCTAAGATTTTCTCTGAGGTYGCAGGCAAAGCTCTCCCTAAGTCTAAAGATGTGTTGTCTGAGATTAAATAATTCATCTTCACATCCTAGGTATTTTCTGCAGAATTCGATTTTTCCTCTTTTTTCCCCAACCTAGTTATATGGGAAAGATTTTTTTTTTTCTTTTTTTCTGGAGAAGCTTGGAGGTCTAAAGATAGCATGAAACTTTGTTGTTATTGTTGCTTTCAGGTGCTTTYTCATCGTATCTTATGTTTTCTTCCCCTTTATTCCTGTTTTTGTTTTGTTTTCAAGACCCTTCTAGACATATATAGAGTTAGTGTGTTGTAGGATGTGTAATTCTGCAAGGCCTTTACTCCTTGCCCCAGCTTTCAGACACTCTTTGTGTAGGTATACCTATCTCTGCTAAACACTATCATTAAACTCACTGCTAAAGCACGTTTCTGTAGCAATTTTAGTTCAGTCCACTGCAATGAAATCTTTAGCTCGGTGCGTAACACTTTTCCTGTAGCACCAGTGTCCTATAAAAAAAAAAAAAAAAAGAAAAGAAAGAAACTAATACTGCACAAACCCAGCAGCAACCTTCAACCTTAACATATAAAATTCCAAAACCTTCAAAAAACTACGCTTATATATTTGAGAGAATTTCTACTGTCTTCATTTTAGATGAATTTTAAAGAACATTATTCCCAAGATCCAGTTGGCCTGGAGATTAAACATATCAAGGGACCCTGAGAGCTGCAAATGTTATCACAGAATCGAAGAATCAGTAAGGCTGGGAGGGACCTCCGGAGATCATCTAGTCCAGCCTCCCTGCTCAGTTATAGTACTGTTACAGTTTCAACACGTAAGTGGAGGGGGATGCAAGGAAAGCTTAGACGGGGAATTTTCTTATACATTTAAGAAATAAGACTGCTGGCACATTAGACTTGCAAACAGTTCAGGACTGATCTTTTCAGGCATTCAAAGCCCTTACTTTATCAGGTGTTTATATAGCCTGGAGAAGCAAAACAAATTTGCAGACCTAGGATGCTGTGAAATGTATATATGTGCTCATTTACTATTGCTATATCTCGCTTGAAAACACACAGAAAAATATTGACAGAGAGATTTGCATCACCAGATGAAGATTAATATAACCTAATCATAGTATATTTTGGGAATAGAGGACAAGGAACTTTGGAACTGAAGAAGTAACTGTATATTGTTTTACTATTTGATTTAACTCTGCTTTATCCAAATCCATTACCGAACAAAAGACACAGCAAACTTAAAAATATAAAAATAAAATATTTGGTGCTCGGAAAAGCTACAGCATGCCTTAACCTTTTTGTTTACTAAGATCAGTTAATCAACATGTCTCATACCACAAAGTGCACTTACAATGGTTATATGAAGTTGCTTCTGTTTAAAATAACATTGCATGTGGTGGGATTTTTCAGTTTGTATATCGTCATTAAGAGAATTCCTCCAGGCCATACTAAAGGATGCTGTGGTGTGAGGAACTTTCACTAAAACCAGACTTCATAAGAAAACAGGAAAAATGAAATACAGTATAATCAAACAGTATGGATCAGGTGTTGATATCACATATCTTAAATGTCCATATGCACCACTTCATTGACATTTTAACTGCTTCTTGAAATGATAATTCTTAATTTTTGTATGAATKGAATTTCTCCACCCACATGGGCCTTGGTACATAGTAGCAACGGTGGCAGTCACCCAGCTCTCCCTCTGTGGTCAACAGAGATCGAACCAATACAGTCAGTGGACTGTATTCCCTTCATCCAACAGTAGATAGTTTTTGCGCAGACACTCACAGACTGATTGCTTGTTAAAAAGGAAAACTAGTTTACTAGGATCTTGTCCTAGGATAATGCCCACAGGTGAAATCAAGTCTCTTGAACTGGACTATCAGTACYTGTCCAGTGGTGAAAGGAGCCTCCCTTATAGGAATGCTTGTAGCAGTGTCCTCATCTGGATCTGATGAGGCTTCTCAGAAACCATCTGTACTGATGAGGTTACTTAACCTCATGCAAAACATCTCCTAAGTGTCTCAGCTACATATAAAAGACTGTCCTACATGAGCACTTTGCGTCTGCAGGAACAGTTTGCATTGATAAGTATTTATATTGTATACAAATACTTATGAACAGTTTGATCAGCAGGAACTGCCTGAAAATCTCAAGACCACTTTGTCCAGGATTGAGACATTTAAGCATACAGATTGGACTAGGCTCAGCAGGACCTGCCTTAAGGGAATCCCTAGAGCTATACAAAATTCCCACCTGCAGAGCTTGTGTATTAATCAGTCAAACACTTAATCATGATGGTGGCCAACAGTTCAGTAAACTCCCAGTTTCAGTTCTGTCCGTTGTCTCGAACCAATCCATTATCTCATCTGTGCAGACTGGTGGGGGAGTTCCTGGACCACCCGAGGAATTAATGACTTAAATGCACTGTGCAAGTAGAGTTACAACCCTGCTACCCTGCTGCACTACAATTGAAGCTGAAGGAGAAATTTGATTTTCATCCTTACAAGTCACTTGTAACTAAAGTCTCACAGCTCTTGCCACATTGCCAAAACCAAGGCAGGTGAATCGCATTTTTGTTTTTTCCTCATCACTTCTACCAGGGAGTCCAGAATGACTGCGTAGCTTCGGGTATTATTTCCACTGCGCATGTCTCTACTTAGTCTGAGGCCCAGACACTGGGACTTTCAGACGTGACTCACTATTATCTTATGACAACTCTGAACCATACGCTAATATCGACTGGAAATTAAAATGGAAGTACGAAAGTTTAAAAGAAACACAGAATGAAAATTTTTGGAACAGCCATGTGATCAGGAGAGTACAAACTAAAAAGCTGAATAAATTCTGATTCTTATTCTATGATGGATTTTTATTTGTTTTTAAGGCATAGTTGCTTATCATAGAATCAGTAAGGTTGGAAGGGACCTCTGGAGATCATCTAGTCCAGCCTCCCTGCTCAGCAGGGTCACCTAGAGCATGGTAGATAGGGTTGCATCCAGATGGGCCTTGAAGCTCTCCACAGAAGGAGACTCCACAACCTCTCTGGCCTATATTAGGAGGAGACAGAATGCAGTTATTATATCTATCCAAGTAAAAAATGTTTTGAGCCACGAGGAAATGATCATCTGTGTTGCTAAACTACCAGAATGATCCCTGTCATGCTTTCCTCCTCTCTTAAACAGTACTCAAGCAGAAGAATCAAAATCTGTGTGTACATTAGCAAGTTGTGCTTCTCAATAGAAGTGGTTACATAAACAGRAGTAGTTGGCGATGGGATTCAACAACCAAACTCTTACATATTTCAAGACAGTTGTATTAGACTAACTGTAGTCTTCATTTATTGAACTGCCGTTTAGCAATGGGAGCACATTAGTGTGCTCTTGGAGTCTTCCAGTTTAGCTTAATCTCTAAGCAGCACTGTTCATGGGTTTCAAGTCCACTCCACAATGAAAAGCAAAGCGTAGCAAACCGGATGATCAGGAGACTTCCTTCTAAAGTAAATGCCCAATCTAAACTAAAATATTAATGTTGGCACAGTCATAACGTTCCAGGAATGTTGCTACAAAGCAATTTGGAAGAAATCATCCTATTTTGGAAGCGGGGAGTATTTAACAGCAGAGATGCAAGCAATGCTGTGCCAGGTGATGACAATTTCTAAGGACTTTTCTCGGGAAGATTCGGTATACTAACATAGATTCAGCCACTGGAAAGCAGTGGCTTAGATTCCTCATATCGTTCTCTAAAGAGAAAAGAGAATAATACTCCAGGCCCATCTCTCTCAGCCTTTCCTTATATGAGAGATGCTCCAGTACCTTAATCATGTTAGTGGTCCTTTGCTGGACTCGCTCCGATAGCTCCATATCTCTCTTGTACTGGAGGGCCCAGCACTGGTCCCAGCACGCTGGATGTGGCCTCTCTAGGGCTGAGGAGAGGCAAAGGATCACTTCCCTCAACCTGCTGGCAATGCTCTTCCCAGTGCAGCCCAGGATACTTTTGGCCTTCTTTGACACAAGGGCACATTGCTGGTTCAGCTTGTTGTCTACAAAAAGACCTCGGTGAGTACAACACCGAGGCAGTATTGGGAAAAGACAAGGAAGAAAAAGGGAAAAAATGTCTTTGATAATCTTATTTGTAATTCAGAAGATCACAACAAGAATCAGAGTAGGACCTAGAGAACATAGAGAGAAGGAAGGCAGAAACATGACTAATGGTGTCTAATTAAATATTCAGAACAAATCGAATAGTCCTAGACCGATAAATCCACTAAGTTATCAGCTCAGATTCTCTATTGTGCAAGTAATATTTTATCAAGAGTTTTGATAGGGTCTTGATATTACAGTCTCAGTTATTAGAAAACAGACTTAACTTGATGGATGTTGGCTGATTCTGTTCAGGCATCCTCTTACCCCCAGGGAGATCAGTGATAAGTAACTTTCTACAATGTAGTGCAATGAAAACACCTTACTTTTTCACACTCCCATTTTCTCTGTCTTGTCACTCATGTATTGTATGACATCTAACAAAACAACCACTGTATTACTGTTTTTTGTTTCTTTTTTAACAAGGTTTTATTGTTTCGCCCTAAGGTCCAACGGGAAAACAGAGAGAAGTATAGAAAAAGAGTAAAAATCATCCAAGTTTGACAAAGACAAGGAATATATAAAAGTACTGATCAAAGAAAGTCAAGTCTCAATCATTGATGATGATGGTGAAATAAGAGAGAATTTCATTCTCTCTGGGGTTACATTTATCACTGTAATTCATGTTAAGGGAAGATATGTGGAGATGTATTGTGTCTGGATTTGCCAATTCATACCCCAAAGCTGAGCCAATATCAACACTGTCATGAGACTAACGSGGTTAATGCTTCTTGGTTTTAGTCAAGAGGCATTAGAGGAAAGTTTGAGCCACATTATGTATTAATATTTTATATTCCCTAGATTTGAACTTCCCTGTTTTCAGCATGACCCCAAAATTCAAAGGGAACTCCAGGTAAAGCTACCAAGATTTACCTCATTTCTTCTTAAAAATGCAAAGAAATCTTGAGGTTCTCACTGTATTCTTAAAGAGAAATCAGGCTTTTTTCATATTAAAATTCTTTTATAAATCTTTATTCAGCATGAAAACGTATTTTAGTWTATGATTAGCCTTTACAAGCCATAGCTAACAGGCTATGTGATAAGACGGCCTATTATTGCCAGGGATTACCATGTATCACTATGTTATAGGAAAGGCTACTGARAAAGGAGAGATGGAACTCTCCAAGGATCCAAAAACAGTGACAGATCCAGAAAACCTGTGATGGAAGTGCGCTGATTGCCTTCAAAATTGCTCCATGGTAAATGTCACAAGTTCTCTAACTTCAAGCATTTCTCCAGATGTATCAAGAAATGATTTGTACCTATCAGAAACACAGCTGTAACACCCATTTACTTCAAGAGACGGGTTCTCAGAGCAATATTTTGAAAATGTGAAAAGCAAGGTGAAGTATGAATTATATCATAAAAGTATAGACAGCCAAATATGTTATGGCTGGGTATAAGTTTTTAGTTCATCACTGTCTCCAGGCTAACTGGAGGTGCCATCGAGTGTCACTGGAGGTGACATCGAGTGTGACATTGCTTCCAACGAGTGAAAGAAACAAAATCTATTTTTCATTCCAATCTAAATACTGTAAGAGTGAGCARATCACTGTTACCAAGTAGTTTATGGATTTATCAGCAGCAGTTTATGGATTTATTAGCAGCCTATATTTTCAGCAAGTCTTTTGGCACTGTCTGCCATAACATCCTCCTAGGCAAGCTCAGGAAGTGTGGGTTAGAGGAGTGGACAGTGAGGTGGATTGAGAACTGTCTGAAAGGCAGAGCTCAGAGGGTCGTCATCAGTGGCCTGGAGTCCAGTTGGAGGCCTGTGGCCAGTGGCGTCCCCCAGGGCTCAGGACTGGGTCCCATCCTGTTCAACTTTTTCGTCAACGACCTGGATGAGGGGACAGAGTGCCTCCTCAGCAAGTTTGCTGATGATACCAAGCTGCGAGGAGCGGCTGACACACCTGAGGGCTGTGCTGCCATTCAGAGAGACCTGGACAGGCTGGAGAGTTGGGTGGAGAGGAACCTCCTGAGGTTCAACAAGGGCAAGTGCCGAGTCCTGCACCTAGGGAGAAATACCCCAGGCACCAGTACAAGCTGGGGGCTGACCTGCTGGAGAGAAGCTCTGCAGAGAAGGACCTGGGAGTGCTGSTGGATGACAAGTTGACCATGAGCCAGCAATGTGCCCTTGTGGCCAGGAARGCCAATGGTCTCCTGGGGTGCATTAGGAAGAGTGTTGCCAGCAGGTCGAGGGAGGTGATCCTGACCCTCTACTCAGCCCTGGGGGGCCTCATCTTGAGTCCTGTGTCCACTTCCGGGCTGCCCAGGACAAGAGAGACCTGGAGCTACTGGAGAGAGTCCAGCGTAGGGCTACAAGGATGATCCGAGGGCTGGAGCACCTGCCCTATGAGGAACGGCTGCGAGAGCTGGGCCTCTTCAGCCTGGGGAAGAGAAGACTGAGGGGGGATCTGATCAATGTSTAYAAGTACCTGAAGGGAGRGTKYCAAGGGGACRGRGACAAACTSTTTYCAGTTGTCCCGTGTGACAGGACAAGAGGCAATGGGCAGAAATTGAAGCACAGGAAGTTCCACCTGAMCGWGAGGGGGAATTTCTTCCCTGTGAGAGTGACGGAGCACTGGACCAGGTTGCCCAGAGAGGTTGTGGAGTCTCCTTCTGTGGAGATCTTCAAGGCCTGCCTGGACGCAACCCTGTCTACCATGCTCTAGGTGACCCTGCTGAGGAGGGAGGTTGGACTAGATGATCTCYGGAGGTCCCTTCCAACCTTACTGATTCTATGATTCTATCTAAATAGTACTATTCAAGTTAAGCTTCCTCCTTCAGTCTTCTGCATGTTTCTTAACAGAAGTGTTTGTCAGTTATGCCTGAAGTGACTCTCGTATGGTATCTTCCAGGATTCCTTTTCTTTAGTTTGCTCCACCCACAAACTAGAGTCTTCAAACAAGGTTCAAATTCAATGCAAGAAACAAAGATTTCCAGTGGATATCTCTGAATTAGCAGAAAACTTTCCAAAATTTCTAGGAAAGCAGCATCTGACTGGAAAGTGGGGCAGGTATTTCATGCATTCTTGTTAGTTTTTGCCTGAGAACATTGCACTGTTTGTTTTACCTCATCACCAATTYTTTTGAAAGAGAAGAAAAAAATGAAAGAGTTAAGAGCTTTGCCTTTCACTCGAATTCCAGATAATGATTTTGGTAGAATCATGAGTAATGCTTGTAAAAAAGCAGAGCAGAAGTGTCAACATCTCTAATGCTASTACCGTGATAAGCGTTATCACAAGGTGCTTTTCTGCTTTTGTAGCAATATTTTATACTCTGAGAGGATGCCACTTCGTCAGCTGATCTGAAGCGGGGAGCTTTCTAATAAATTGCTTGTGTGTTACGTTTTATGTACTTAGGAAAATCTAATTATGTTTTAGACAGATAACACGAGGTGAAGTGCCTCTGTAAATTGAATGGCACGACACTTCCCTCCTCCATAACACGACTTGGTCTTTGCCCCCAGAGATGACGTATATTGTGTCAGTGCCTTTTCATGTGTCGGTCCCAAGGATGACAAAGCTCGCGTACKTAATCTCTTATTCATGATTTCTCTTTCACTGCAAGCACAAAAGTGGGGAAATAATGACAAGCAATACTGCAGGAAAATAAGATCCCCTATTGCTTAAACTGAATTATTTCAGATCATTCCCTTCTCTTCTTTATTCATACATATTCAGACATGGAACAGAGATATCAGATGTCTGGAGCTAGCTGAAAATATTTAATTGAAAAATTGAAATCATTGTACTGATTGTACTACTTAAGTTTTTCTTTAATGATACAGTATCATTCTAAAAAAATGTATACATAGATCATTGTCTTCAGAAATAAAACTTCAGACTTCATTCAAAAAGAAAAAAAAAATCTGAAAACTATACTATTTCTGTTATGCTTTTGGTAGGTCTCAGGTATGGTAAAACAGTGAGGAGAAATGAATTTTATTCTGASGTAGCCTGACCTGAATCAGCTTTGGTCCTAAAGCCATGTAGCCATGTCAACKGTGCTTCAGGTTGAGCTATTACGCACTGTCCCTCAGCCGCATGTAGTAATGTTGTTCTGGTGAGACTCCAAGTCCTCTGATTTATCATGGTCAGAGACAGGTTAGCTGCATCTCCACTTCATAAGAAAGAAAGAAAAAAAATGTTGCACCATGGAAGATTCAACATGCAGGAAGATATCCTGCCTGTTACGGAAAAGATTCAATTTCAGCTCCCATGAGGCAGCAAATGCTAATTTGAATGTTGCTTTGGCTCTCAGAAAATATTTTACTTCAACATTTAAGCAAGAAGTCAGTAATTTCTTTCACAAAGAAATGCCAGCCTCTTACCAGCTCTTCCCATGACAAAGATAACCACATGCAAAGCCACTGATGATTAACGACTACATCTGGCCAGTCTTCTGAGCTAGTCATCTTTTGGAAGATGCTTTCCTCAAATGTTTGTAAGAGAATTTTGAAAGAGGATACAAATTAATTGCAGATCAATCAAATGAATCTATACCATGTCCAAGAAAAAAAAAAAAAAAAAAAAAGGAGGCGGGGGAAGGTGAAGGTAAAGAATATGCCATTTTCTCATCTCCAGTGGTTTTTAGATTCTGAGCAGAAAACAAATACTGGTGATTTTTGATGAATTTTCTCATTTTGGAAATTTTAAAGCAAATTTATGGCYGTGGCTATAGAAAAATTACAGGATGATTCTTACGCTGCATTTTTTTAAATTGATCATAATCTAACARATCTTTTTAATTTTTCTTTTGCTTCTGCTTATCCACTGGCATCTTTCACTCTTCCTTTCATCATCAAATTGTCAGCAGCCTTTACAGCCATCCTGCATCTCTTCAGCCTATATCATTGCTTTTTGCACATGGCAAAGTGTTCTCTCATCTTTCACATGCCTCGTACTGTAACATTAAATTTCTGTATTCTATACTTCAGCAAATCAAAACACTTTAACTATTTTTTATTATACTTGAATAAACTTGTCTTGCTGGGCTCTTTACTGTTCATTTTATTTATTCAGAACTATGTGTTTCAAACCAGTTTTTTATCACACTCAAGAACATGTGCATTTAATCTTAAAAAAGGGCAATTACAGCTCCATAAGTTCCARAAAAGTTTTTGTTCGGCTTCTGACGTATTAGTCTTCTCTTTATAAAATGCCACTCACATTAACAATTGACTTCCGCTCATTCTAGTTTAATACATCTTCATTTCTACCAATAAACCCCCATTCACTTTCAATAGAGATGGGTTGTCACATGCACTGGTAATTCAGCTAATGTTGACATTGGTAATCTGCGGACCAGCAAAAGATGATCTTTAGGCAACTACATTAGCAGAATGGGAGCGTGAAACTTAAAAAGAAATAGCATTATTTCATAGGAAACAACCTGGATTTGCTCAACTATTCAGACAGAAACTGGAGTTGCTCAAAGGCCAGTAATGCCCCTGAGGTATGCTGTACTGGCTAAGAGATAGCTCTGTTTCTGATCTCTGCGTGAATACTGTTTCCATGCTGCAGACCTTCCAAACACAAACAGGACCTCATACATAATATTATATGACGTTAAATGTTCAAGTAATATGCAGTGTTCTGTAACATGGGAAAATATCCTTAAATAAATTGCTGAGAACTCTGCATGAGTTTACTATAGCACCGTGTCATACATTACACATATTCTCGTATTCTTGTCCTGAGCCGCCCAACGTAGGCTCAAGCAACACCCAGGTAGGGGACATCTCAGAGTCTTGAATGCTGCAGATACAAAACAAGAAATKGCAGTCAAGCAGCCAGCAAATACCAACTGCAGGAGTCAAATGACTGTAAAAATTTAATTTCACATTATCATTGCAATTCAGCTGATGGAGAAGAATAAAAATTTGGCTTATGTATATGGAGCTTGTCACCCTTGGCTCCTATTCCAATCAGTGGAGATCTGATCAATAACAAAGCATGGGRAGCAATATATCTCATCCTAAAGCAGTGCCTCAGGGATTGAGTAGCATCCTGAAACAGACTGTTTTTTTTCTCCATTAATTGCAAAGGGACATCTAAAGAACTATTTCAGCTGGAGATGTTCACACTAGGATCATCTAGCATTCAATGAGGAAAATGCCACACTCAATCTAATAAAGCAATTATTCAGTATACAACTTCTACCTATATTCAAACCCTGTCCAGACTGGCTTTCTACAAAGCAGTTTCTGAGGTCACAGTGGACATGTCTAAAATTAAACATCCTAATTAATAGTTACTTGCTAACTATCCATTGCCTGTTTTGTACAAAAAGTCTCCRCTTGTGGATTCCAGATAGTGACTGACACAAGAGGAAAAGGAAAAGAAGATATTTGTATGTTAAACTTTTTCTTTGCTTATGCTTTACAAGTCTTAYATTTCAAAATCTCCTCCACATACTCAGCATTGTTCTATCTTGGGTGGAAAATTCTTTATTCCTCATCTGTTGAACCCTGAAACATCTGCCTGAACTAATGTATTTCTTTTTCCTTCATTAAAACCCTTTCATATTCAGAATGTGCTTGGCATAATCTCACCAAATATTCTAATGAAAATAACAAAAACAACAGTAAATGTCTTTTTTTTAACTATTCTTCACCTTAATCACTCATCACTTACCAATCCAAACTCAGTTTCTCAAGATGAGCCCAACATTCTTAGCCCAGGATTCCCATGATGAGACGAAAAGTAAACTYACAGTCTCGTGCTAAAAACATAGCAGCATGTGACCATTGCCATAAAATATCATTAATCAGGGATATTTACTTGCTCCTCTGGACATTCTGACTGTGCTTGAAGTTACGGGCCAAACTGGAATAACTGACAGCAAAGACTTCCAGCTTGGCTGGAGGAACAAACAGGTTGTCTGAAGTGAGAGCACGGAACAGTTTGGCTTGTTTAACTTTGCAAAAGGAAGGCTGAGAGGCACCAGCCTGGGGTGAGAGGAGGGAGGACTGTGATTTATCCGAGGTATGTATACATTTAGAATGCAAATTGCAAGGTTTGTAATTTTGAGAGCAAGGARCTTTTCTGAAAGCCTCTGAAGAAGAAGCAGAGGGACAAAGGGGGCTACCCTCAAGATGGAGTACAGTAGATTTTTAAAGGTAATTACATAGTATTGAGGCTTTGATAGCCAGACATGGAACTAGATTACTTAGAAATCTCCTATACTTATCTTTCCGTGCCTTCAAACCAGTGCATCCCAGAATCATTTAACTGTAACTAAGCCACTGGACCTTGAGGATAAATATAGACCTATAGAGAGAGTGCCTAGCACATGTGTTTAAAAAAAAAAAAAAAGAAAAAGTCAACAGAAAGTGTCTGAAATACTATGGAAAAGTAAGATGCTATCCAATCATGTCATATATCGACCATTATGCCTACTTTCTAGTGCAAGTGCACATAGAGTTAAAATATTCAGAATATAAAGTRGAAAGATTTCTGGTGGTGGAGACTAGATGGGCTTCTAACTTCACAAGATTTTTTTTAAAAAATTCACATACTCTGAGAAAGAGACCTGATAATGGCCACACTTCCCTCTTATTTCTGTTAGGGAGATGTTAAAGGACTCACTATTCAGTTTTAAAGCAAAGTATTAGTACCTATACTACTAGAACATTAAAGCAAAGCATTAGAACCTGTAGTAGGCACTGAACTGAAAATAAGTAGAAAGATATGAATTAAGGAAAGATAAGCTGATTTCACTGTAAGGGCGGTCCTAGATGTAGCTCACAAGAAACTCCATTTTTTAACCACCCATTCTAGGYACATTCTAGCCTAAAATTTCTAGTGAAATGTTAACCTTCTGCAGCATAATGATCTTTGATAACAGTGATATTGTGTTTTGACATAATGTWTCTCATTTAACAATTGGTTCATACATAGTTGGCTGGGATTCACCATGTACCTAAGAGCTGGGAAAATATTTTCAGCTTGTTCGTGAAATGTGAGATCTCACATGTATGTCCATAGTATTCAAATAAAAACTGAGTCAGAAGTAAGGAGACAGAACCAACAGCAATAGTGCTATGGAGTCCAGATTTAATCTGTGGACACTTCCAGTCTCACCAATGCAAAACCCGCCACGAATATGCACCCAGCAGAAGATGGTGCAAAGTTCACAGTTCATAATTTACAAATGAACAGCGAGAAAGGAGAGCTGGCATCAAGTAGTCAGGCTGAAGTACAAATATAATTATTGAAACCATCCTGCTGTTTGTAGACAATGTAAATACTTCAATTTAGAATTGCTTTCGGACTGTCTTCTGCRGACTGCAATTTAGATGTGTCATGCTACTGTTCTTGCTATGCCGGTCTACATCTCCCTTGACCCATAAATACACTTAGTCTTGAAGAGCCCATCATCCAGAGAAAACCTTGGCATCCAAGATGCACTAGGGGAAGAAGTGAGGACAAGAGCAAGAGTTGGTGGAGAAAGAAGTCTTGAGGCAATGGATCTAGATCTTCCATGTGGCACCAAGGCAGTATTTCATATGGAMGTTTATTGATGTGAAGCAATGATTTAAAAAATAAAAGTAATCATGACTTTAATCCAAAGTRCCTATTTTGTTTTTAGCATACAAGTTCAATAGGATCTTTTTTACAAGGGTCTACAATGCAGTTTATCTTTCAGTTCTGGGTGGAACAATGCTCAATACACAAGGAAAAAAAGACTTAAATATTCTAAATTGTCGAGCACCACTTCTTGCTGCATATTTATCTTTCCCAAAATGAATTAAGGATTGTCATAGTAAATGTACTGCAGCTGAAAACAGCTCARAGCAAATCTGGGTCACTGATTTATGGAAAGTTCTGTTTTGTGTCTGCAGGTTTTTTTGGTATTTTTATAAATAACTAAGACTACAATATTAAAAATTGTATATAGATGGATAGCTTATAGATGAAAGCTCCAGAAATCAGGGCTAGCCAGATGAAGGGACAATTTAAATACAAGATTAATGCTATGGGAAGAAATGAGATCTAACACAGATAAATGTAAAATATTCAACTTTGGAGCAAACGCTGACAAAGAGAATGTATTAAATGAAAAAAGATGCTGAAAAAAATTATTAGAGAGTGCTGTAGAAATAAAATAAGATAAAATAAAATAAATAAAATAAAATAAAATAAAATAAAATAAAATAAAATAAAATAAAATGCAAAACAAGACCAAAACAAGACCAAAACAAGACTGCATGGATGACTGCAGAAAAAATGTAAAGTAAAATGTAAATACACTTCCATAAGATGAGAACTAAGACGGAAATTCATGAAATATATTAGAACTATATTCTGCTTCTGTAGAAGTCAAGGTCAAAACTAGTGATTGGGCCAAGAATAAACTATAAAAAAAATAGTTATTTATAAATAATGTATGTGCTTAATAAATACAGAGTAATTTCAAGAAGAGTTTCAATGGGAGATTAGGGAGTTGTGTAGGAGCATATATTTCAATTAAAGACAGCAACAATCCTTACTATATCAATCACTTTTGCAAGAAAATGTTCTGCTGCTGGCACTGACTTTCAGTTATTTCAGCTGAGACTAAAAATATCACTGTAAAACAATATTCATTATAGCTCTGATGTATGTAGTTTCAAGTTGTCAAACATTTGTTTTCTGTATATTAAACATCCRAAGTTGCTACGAACTTAGGAGAGACCTACCACTTGCTTCAAGTCTGCTGCAACCTGCTATAAGAGCAGCCACACGCACGCGTTGTACTYCTGAATGGTCACCTGAGTTTTATTTTTTCTCACGTTGCTCCCTTTAACATTGAACATCTCATTTTATAGGTCTTTCTCGGCTGGTCTATATCAGACTAGGGATATTCAGAGACTCAGTTTTGTACAGTCACCGCCAACAAGTCATAGTCACTCCTGCTCATGGCTACACTGCAAATAAAGGTCATGACCC
Source organism: Rhea americana (assembly GCF_003343005.1). Lineage (NCBI taxonomy): Eukaryota > Metazoa > Chordata > Aves > Rheiformes > Rheidae > Rhea > Rhea americana. The sequence goes on from NW_028186612.1 coordinate 5,166,466, forward strand.
ATTCAAGTCTACTGAATGATGTGCAAATAAGTAAAACACAGGATGTGGTAAATTTGCCTTTTATCACAATAAATAATATCTTTGTACTCAACATCCTTTTTTTAACTCTATCATGGATCTTTTTTTTTTTTTTTTTTTTTAGATTGAATTAGATCCTCACACATGCCTGAGAAATAAATAGTTCTCTYTCCATTTTGGAGGCAAGTAAACTGAGGCAGAGGCAGATTGGACAATTTACTTGTCTTTGCAAAGGCCATGCCTAGAGCTGTGGATCTCAAAAATGGTTCTTCTCTCCTGGCTTTAGGGACATTCCCTAGCTGCTCCCTTTTCTTAAATTTGGAGTCTGGTGCTCACCATCCTTCCCTGCAGTTCCACTCTCTTCTCATGCAAAGATAAGCAGACAAGAAAGAAATCACAAGATGCCAGAACCTGTTTGCCCTTTAATTTRAATAGCTCCACAGAAATGCAGACTCAGCTCCATGGGGTTTTCTCTTGTCTCTCACCTTTCATTGTAGACCTTTAGGAATGGATGCACAGAAAAAAAAATGAGTTTGTGACAGCATGATTTTGACTCCTGCCTGAGACCCAGGCTCAGTATGCCAGCTGAACTGCAGCATAGCAGCACTGAAACTGCAGCTACTTCAGATCTGTAGAGCTTAAGAGGGTCAGGAACTGACAGGAAGTCTAGCAAAGTAAATCAGGTTATTCTCTCCTGTGCATAAGAACTGAGAGTTTGCCTACAGCAATATCCAGTTCTGAAAAGGATCAGAAAAAAAAAATGCTTTGCATATGAAGTAGGGCTGTTTGGATCAAAATACATTGAGAGGTGAAGTGACAAGGTGTTTTCTCYTCTATCTTTGTTCTCTTCTAGCTGTGTCCTGTTAAGTGCATCCTCTGTGGTGGGAATAGACAAATTCACCACCTCTACATATTAGTAACTTAGCACCCATACAGCACCCACCTAGGTATGCCGGATGAATGACTGCCTTGAGTTAACATCTTTTATATTYCTGAGTAGGCTTCAAGTTATAAGCATAGACTCATTTACATTGAAAGAGACCTCTGGAAATCATCTGGTCCAGCATACCACTCAAAGCAGAGCCAAGCCCCAGTGCGTTGCTAGCGTGGGCCCAGGATAAAGATTCTCTACAAAAAGTAGAAGAAAACACTAATAATAAAGTAACCTACTAGGTAAGGATGCAGTCTAGCCTGAAATACGCAGTGGAGTTCCTTTCACTGTCTGCAGCAGAGAGGTGAACAAGGGTTATGGCATCTCCTTCGCTCATGCTCTTCATCYCATGGCCCCAGTTGAAGCCAGTGGCACTATACCTCAGGAGCACCTGCTCACRTGCAGAAATTGTCAAAGAGAAGAAAGTCTCAGACATTGGGGAATGAAGGATCCATCACTCGGTCTAGCCTGAGCCTTTGCATTTTTAGGCCAAACAGCCCCCATAAAACCCTTGTTCTTGCACAGTTTCATAGGCCAAGACCTTTACCCTGCTTGCTTGGAACAGAACCTGCTCCACAAACGGTTCCTCTGGTTCCTGTGGGGTCACTCACGGAGTAAGCTGTTTACAAAGAKTGTCAAATGCTGGCTCAGACTCTACCAGGAAAACTGTTGAAAACAAGGAGATCTATTATYTAAGCATCTCCTCCCAGCCTTGTGCAACACCTTTCTGCCTCAGTGCAACACTGGTGCATTGTKTGTGGCTAGGAAGAATTTTCTGCTTTTCTTTGAATCCAGTAAGAGATAATGTGAAAGTTCATACTGAAGTGATACTCATTTAGGTATGAAAAAATAAATAAATAAAAAGGGGTGTGTGTGTGCTTTGAAAAGCAAAATGGCTTAAGCACACACACGCATCCAGAATAAACAGTTCTGATCAGAAAAACGACATTAAAAAACAGAACAGCCCCTTGTAAGGAATGCATGGGGAAGATTTTTAATTTCTTAAAAATTTAACCTTTTAAATGGTGCATTAAATAATGAAAGCAGTGGAGGGGGAGTTAGCGCACCCCTGCTTTGTGTCTCTTCCTAGATTTAAATTCAGTGATGATCCATTCAGTTGTTTGCAGGCTGGAACAATTTTCTTCCGAGATTAAAACAGCTTGAAGCAAATGGTAGTGTCAAAAATGAGCTTGATGTTACATAAAAAGGAATGGATCAGGCTGCTCTTAAGACTCGGTTAATTTTGAGATACAGAGCAGAGATAATCTAATTGCAGTGGGGAGGATCAACGGTCATTTCTTTGCCTTGCTACGCGTTCTCACTGATTTCTCGCAGACTGCCTAGTTTCAGTTCCCGAAAGACGTGTAAGCACTTGCTTCCTGTTGGAGTACATTAAAGCCAAGAGGAATTAGGCACATAAACTCTCTTGAAAAGCTGGGACTTTTCTCCATCTGAATAGAAGGAAAATAACTCTCAGCATCACTGAGGTATGTCCGAGACTKTGATGTACTTGGATGTCACCAGGATTTTGCAGAATCCCAGTGACAGGTGGGAAGATCGGGTGAAATTAAGTTCAAGAGAGAAAAGGATGCCCATCAGTGCGTGTACGTGATCAGTATTTTCCATTTCAAGGTGGTATGTGGAGGCAGCAGCTGAAAGGGAGAGATTGCCATTTTCCAAGTGTGTACTTTCATTTTCAGACAAGCAGCTCTCCTTTAAAAGAGCCCTTATTTGAATGTAAGTGCCTTAGGCAGCKTTCACCTTTATACGTACAGCACTCTCAGCTGATTAGCTACAAAGCTGAATGCAGAGATGTTATATATATATTCTAGGTATGCATGTTTACATTTATATATACCAATATAAGTGTAAACTCCATTGCTGCTAAATCATACAGATTACATACAAAAACATACAAATTGCAATTCTACCCTTATGGAGTCTATGAATTTTAGTGTTTAGAATCATAAAATAAYTCAGGAGAAGAGACCTCTGGAGGTCTCYAGTCCAACCTCCTGCTCAAAGCAGGGTCAATTATGGGGCCCAAACAGGTTGCTCAAGGTTTTATCCAGTCAGRTCCTGAAAAAGGATGGAGACTGCACAATCTTGCTGGCCAATCTGTTCCACTGCTTGTTTCTCCTCATGGGGAGAAAGATTTTCCTTGTACCCAGCTGGGACTTCTCTTATTTTGTGCTTGATGTTTCTTCTCCTGTCTCCATAGACTGCTATGAAGGGCCTGTCTCCACCTTCTGGATAACCTCCTTGTAGGTACTTGGGGGCCACTATTTGGTCCTGCATCCCCCAAGAAGCCTTCCTTCTCCAGGCTGAACTAGCCCCATTGTCTCAGCTGCTCTACACAGTGAAAATGCTTCAGCCCATGCTTGTCATGGTGGACCTCCATTAAACTCACTCCCGTTTATCARTGTCTTTCCTCTGTTGAGAGGAACTGGATGTAGTATTCCAGATGTGGTCTTAGAGCTGAGTAAAGAGATCCTTTTCAAAGAGTTGTCCCTTATTCAGTAAACCTGTACCCCTGAAGGAGGTTAGTCCATCCCAGGTGCAGGACTTGGCATTTTAATTTGTGAATTTCATGAAGTTCCTATCAACACATTCTTCTAGCTTGTCCCTTTGAATGATAGCCCTACCCTTAAGCAGGTAGATTACACCCCTCAATTTGTTGTCATYCACAAACGTGATTTCAGTCTTTAAAATAAGCCACATCTACAGCAGGTTTGAGTCATGTAACCTGTACATACATAGCCTTGCATAATCCTTTTGTTTTACAGATTTTCTTCACAGGGATTTATTAAATTGTAAAAACAGTGGAATATTTTCATGTTATTGCCTCAGGCAAGTCTCCACTTGCAACAGCCTATTCCTCTGTAGTTTAGAGAACCTTGTGATTTATTTTTGCTTTTATATTACTTCTGAGAAAATACCCACGTATTTTATAAGGAAGAAATCAGATTCTTCTGGTTTAATTTTAACAAGATTATTGAAAAATTAAGTCCCTGACATGTCCAAGGAAAAATAGATGGAAGAAAAAATTCYGATATTTCACTGAGTGATATGATTCAGCAGGGTAAGGATGAGCCATATTTTAAGAAAGAGAGATGTTACAGAGRCATCTTCATGGCCCAGAGCCGGAATGAAGTGTAGAAAACACAAAATAATAGATGCTACCTACCTCTTCTGAACACAGTTTCCTCCTACAAACATCTTGAGAGGTGGGAGCAAGGCAAAAAGCAAGATCACAACCCTGGACTTCAGGAGAGCAGCCTTTGTCTGCTCAGGGACCTACTTGGAAGGATCCCATAAAGTATAACCCTGGAAAGAACAGAGGTCCAGGAGAGGTGGTTTATTTGCAGAATAATCCAAGATCAAGAATAATCCATCCTGACAAGCAGGAGAACAAGCGAAGGTAGTAGGAGGCCTGCATGGATAAGCAAGGAGATCCTCACAAAACTCAAACATAAAAACAAAGTGTACAAATGGTAGAAGAAGAGACAACGGGTGTGGGAGGAATATAAATACACTGTCTGAGTATGCAGGAATGGGGTTAAGAAAGCCAAAGACCATTTGGAGAAGGCATTGACTATCTTAGTCTATGTGTACGATTCATCTCAGTTAACTTAAGGCTTATGAAAACTACATGTCCAAGTCAGGGCTAAGTTTCCAACTCAGAGTCAAGTCTCCCTTAGGTTCCTTTTAAAGTAAATGAGGAAAATAAATATTTCTCCCAGCTGGCTCTCTGACTGATCTTTAGCACCCACATTACATAGAGATGACTCTCCCTCAGGTCACAACTCAAGGGATCCTAAGCCTCAGCATCGTACCTGCAGACATCTAAATAGAGGTAGGCAAACCTCACTTTATGTCCTCATTCTTCAGTGGAAAAGCCATGGCTGCTGAAATAACAGCAGGTATTTCACAAGCCATCAGATAAAGAATAGGCTGATAAGTCAAAATTCCAGAAAGACATTCTAGGGGAAAACATGTCAAGAAGAGGAATAGAAAACATTAAAAAAAAAAAAAAAAAGAAAGAAAGAAAGAAAGAGAGAGAGAGAGAGCTTTCACGAAGGTCAGCAAGCAAGGTCTTCTTGGTCATTTATGTTCTACAGATCAAATAGAGGTAATGTTTTCCATTATGATTTGGCATAGGGCAAAAGCCATTCACTGTCTTTCCTTTGCTCTCAACAGCTTTCCATGTCCTCTTTCAGGATAGAGTATATACAGGAAATACCATAACAAATCTTACTGATAACAACAATCCAACATAAAATTGGAAAGTTGAGAAATACAAGCTTTCTTCTCTGCATTCCACTTAGCTGTCTGTCAACATAATTTTTCATGCAACATTTTGATTTATGAAATTTTACATTCCAGAAAAAGATGAATCTTCATAAGTAAAGAAATTTAAAATTGCATCTCACCTTCTTAAAAAAAAAAAGAGAGAGAGAGAGACCTGGTCTTTTCTTTTTCCTTCCCTTTTGCCTTCCCTTTCCTTTCCTTTTCCCTTTCCCTTTCCCTTCCCTTTCCCTTTCCCTTCCCTTTTCCCTTTCCTTTCCTTTCCTTTCCTTTCCTTTCCTTTCCTTTCCTTTCCTTTCCTTTCCTTTCCTTTCCTTTCCTTTCCTTTCCTTTCCTTTCCTTTNTTCCTTTCCTTTCCTTTCCTTTCCTTTCCTTTCCTTTCCTTTCCTTTCCTTTCCTTTCCTTTCCTTTCCTTTCCTTTCCTTTCCTTTCCTTTCCTCCAAAAGCAACTAAAGGAATATTGAAATTTACCTCCTAGCAGTAGAGGTTGGAAACTGAACTCTAAGGATGAAATTCATTTCACCTTACTTAGTCATCTAAAAACAACATGCCTTGCCTGTGTTACATACCTGTGCTTCCTGTATAGTTAGTGGAAAGAAGTAGATATCTATCGTTGTTCTGTACCTATCCATTATCAGTGATAAAACACCTTCTGGAGACATTTAGCTCACTTTTTTTTAGCCATTTTTGCCATTATTATAAATGATTACTCAGTGTTTCTTCACTGATTGAAACGGTGAAGGAAGTTGGGTTTCGCAGGAAGCTGAAAATCTAACAAAAGCTCTGAATCTATGAAAGACTCAGTCCCAAAAATCATGATCTGCTTCCACAAAGCAGGATGTCATGTCAGAGAGGTACTGAGCAAAAGGGGCTATAAAAGACACCTAGATCCTGAGCAGAAGGCCAGGCAAAAGTTCCAGCTGACATAAACAGCCGAGTGTTAGAAAATCCTTTCTTTTCCATCTAAAGGGGATGTTCATCATGCCAAAATTTCTGGAAAACATCCGATAGAACAATATTTCATCAAAAAGTACAGTTTGAATGAAATTCAAACATGTCATGGAACTACACAGATTTGACAAAAAGTCACATGTAAGTCAAAATTGATGAAGGCAATCATTTTGATTTGACTATTTCTAGAATGTCAAGCCATTTATGTTTCATTTTAACTGTTACCTTTTCGATATTTTATACAATCTTATACATTGTATGTTATACATTTCATATGTATCTATATGTTATTTTATGCTATAAATTAACACACATAATGTTTCAAAGATTACAGTAGTTCTGGATAAAAATGTTACGGAATTGGTTTTTCATTCAAAATCTGTAATAGTCACCTTTATATTTTTACTCAGAAATCATTTTGCTCTCACAAATTCCAAAGAAAAGAGATTTCTGCTTCCAGCTAGTTCCAGTGTAAAACCTCAACTATTACTTAAGGGTGCTAAGTACAGAGCACTTTAAAGCACAGACAAAAATGGATGGCATAGCATTTCATTCCATTACTGCTGAAGTAAAATCCTTTATTTTTAGCAGCCACGGAGACATTCCCATATCCTTAACAAGCACTAAAAGCAGCTGTGATAGCAGACAGTTAAGCTGAAGACACTTTAACCTGAAAATAAGTGTAGCTACCTCACAGGCTTATTCTTGTTTCCCTAACATATTTGCTTTCTTTCAGTTTCTAAAAAACTGTGTGTTGAGAACCTGGCTCATGTGCCCAGGCAGACACTGATAACAACCTGGGTAGATGCATGGCATTGGATGCACGCATAAATACTCATAAAGTATAACATCCAAAGCAGCAATATTGTTGGTTATTTACCTCAGAAGACCCATTTGCTTGCTCACTTTTTAGAATTTATATGGTCTGGTCTTATTAAAAAAGGTATCTGAAATGCCTCTTCCAGTAAAAAAAAWATATTAAAACTAATTACTTCAGTGTCTACCTTCCCTTTTCACTTCACTGTGGCAGTTCCAATTTTTGCTATATAATATAAATTTTTAAATAGTTTCCACTTCAGAATGCCTCAATTAAAAAAAAAAAAAAAAGATCATCTAGTTCTACTTGAAATTTTTCAGTTAAAAAATATCAAAGAGAAAAYGGCTCAAGAAACACAGCTCATATTTAAACAGACATAGTTTCCTTATTTTCATTACATCACCCAGGTTTACATCATCAYTACACCCTCAGGTTTGCTTTGTCATTTGCTGAAAAGTAGTGAATCAGCCTCACAGGACCTGTTCCTTTAGCTTCTGATCTCCCACACAAAAATGTTTTTAAGTTTATGGCACTGGTGTGGAGAGTCTGGTGATTCGGGGAGCGTACGTGTTCAGAAGAAATGACATCCARCTCCCTGGTGGATACTTCTTAAATACTTCTTGCTTGGTTGTGTGTGACTGACACGTAGTAGATTTAGATGGCACCTCCAGGTCTGATATTCCTGCCATATCTCATACTGCTAGGTTATGTGAGAAAAGGTTAATCTCCATCACGATAAAGAAGCATCGCTCAAGACTCATAGAAAGGGCTGCAGATGCCTCAGCTCACCTAGTTAACCCATACCCAGTATTTAATAAACAGTAATTAAAATTATTCAAAGTATAGTAAGAYTGAAAAGTTGCGTAACTAGCACATGATCCCAAGGTGCCTGAAGCTAAACTTTTATTTTTTCTCCTCCCCCCCCCCCACATATTTGTTAAACTCTCTGTTTCATATGGCAAGGATTGATGTAGCCCTTCACTGGTGGCTGGTCCCAGAACTGTCACAGGAGGGTCCACCCGTGGGACAAGAGTGATACCACAAGTCAACGGGAGAGGCTCCCCAATCTCCTTGYAGACCGAGGGGTTGCTGCCTGCAGGGGTGCAGGGCTCACTATGGGATGCAGGGGAAGASCATCTTGGGATGGTACCAACCSGAGATAGACCGAGTGTCAATGTACCATACCTGGAGGGATCCATAGTGTGTGKGGGGGGTCTGAGTATCAGCAAATGGAGAGGGGCTCTACTGGACCACTGAATTTAGCAACTCCTCACAAATGCTTTTTTCTTTCTACATCCTAGAAGATCTGTTCAAACATATCTACTGGTGTAGAAATGTCACTGACAAGTTTTTAGTGTAGCTGAAGTCAGTTTTCCAGACAAAATAAACTCTACTGATACAGCAATTAGATGATTCTTTGTTGTTCCCCTAACCAGCACAATGAAGCCCGAACAACTTTTAATTGTAAATCAAAGTACAGATTAAACTATGTTAGATGCAAAAAATTATAAGGATTATTGATTCTCAGAGTTCAGAGTGTGAAAGAAATCTCCCTTGGCACATCTGAGTGCTGAGTACTTACTATTCTGAATGTATCTAATTTTTAGAAACAAAATTTTACAAAAGGAAAAAATGTCAAACTGCATAACATATTGCTCAAACAAAACCCTTACAGATGGGTGAAACAGAAAAATCTATGGGAGTTATCTTCCTTTAAAAATTCATTGAATGACAGTTTCTCTGTGTTTGACGCAGAAACAGTTGGAGACTCTATAACCTGAAGAAGGCACACCCAGKGAAGCCAACTGGCCGTGCTCACAGCACATGGAACTTGGTCTCCGTTCTTTGGGGTGTACACATCACCTTTACGCAGTGTAGATGAGTTTCACTCACACTCACAGAACAAGAAGCAAGGCAAAAGTGTAGCGTCAACTAAACCCCCATTTTCTATGGATCTACTGGAAATAATCCCAAAAAAAGGAATCGAATGGAGTTGCAGAATATATTCTGTCATCATAATGACTGAAAAGCCTTATTATTTACCGCACACTTCTGAACTGATTCTAAATCATAGTTTTAATCATTGCACATATAAATGGTTTACTGCAATATGATACTGTTCTATCTACTAAGCCATGACAGGAGGATCCTTATTTCTCTTTGATTTTATTTACAAGTCATAAAAGTGCAGAACTCAGATCTATTGGCAGCTTATACACAACCTTCCTGTTTACTGGCTTTCCTGGAAATTCAGAGCATTGAACAATCCCAGAAAATGTCYTTGGGAATGTATCGGATTGAGATGTTAGATTTTTGAAGGGGAAGCCCTAATTGTTGTGTGAACAAGAAATGTTCCTCTGAACGATTGGCCCTCCCTGGGAACTGATAAGGAATTAAGTTCTAGGAAAGAGTTCAAATCYGTCCCATGGCTGTGAACAACATATTTCTATAACCAAGATTTGGTTTTGATGAATTTTGTAAAAAGAACTGATGAGGTCAACAGGTATCTATTCAAAAGACCTACAATGTGCAAGAGTACACATTAACTCCATTACAATGTAAGCTAACAGCTATTTTCTCTCCCCATGMTAAGGAATTAAGAGTTACAGGAGCTAAGCTATCCTCCTTCTCTCCTTCACAGCAAAAAACAAAGAAAACAGCGAGTCTAGATCTGCTCAGAGGACTAAAGGACAGCCCTATAAATCAGCAGTACGAGCACAAAGGCTCATGTAGTTCCTTGGGCTAACAAGAAACTTTGCAGATTTTAACAGAAGAGAAGTGACAAGGCAATACTGAAAAGCTCTGGAGTCCTGAAGGGGCAGGGTACGAAAAATAGGCTTTGCTTTCTCTGCGTACTGGTCAAGGTTTGAGCTGCTTTAGTAARCTTGTTTGAAGAACGCTTGTAATCCAGGGTGAAATTCTGGTCTTGCTGAAGTCATCCATAAACTTTCTTGTGACTATAATTTTTTTAAGGGTTTGTTCGAGGACTTTGAGTGTCAGGAGTCATTAATCTGCCAATCTGGTAACCAAATCAGATTAACAAAGAGTCACTGTTGTAATTTTGATCTGTATCTGCAAATAAAGGCAATAAAGAAACAGAATGTTAAAATAGCAATATATATTTGGTTCCTGGTCTCTGATTTCCTTTTATTTTTTTTATTAAATAATTAATTTTTTTTCATATCTGGCAATACAGATATTCAAGAGGCTGCTTGGTACAGATACTACCTTCCCTGTGTATGGAGTATTATTTGTTCCTTACCTTAGAAGAAATGATAAAAACAAAAAAATATCCCTTAATTACTTTGCGGACAAATTGATGGTGAAGGGTATGAGAAGTCATACCAGAAGTCCTGCTGTGTGATATTCCTGCCCCTCCCATGGGTGGTAAACCTGGTCATCAGTTAAAATGCATTGCATGAAAATACTAAGAGARCAGAAATCTTTTAAGTAAAGGCCCTGCACAGAAGGCTTATTTTATATTTTGGATGCTATAAAACCTTATTATTGTAAGTTATTATCAGTTTGGGGAAGAGCACTATGGTTTTGCCAGATATGTTGATGGGGATTTCTGTATAGCTTTGTATAGCTTTTTGGTAATTATTGGATGAGAACACCCAGAAAATGTAGGAGATAGAGTGCAACGGAATGAGTTTGAATGGAGACAGGCCAAGAATGAACTGAGAGGGCGGTGAGGTCAGGGCAGGGTGGAAAGAAATGTTGGACCTACTGAAAGAGAGGTTGGCCTCAGGATTTTGAGGTGAGGGAAATGAGGATACAAATATAGAAGAAAAGAAGAGAAGGAAGTGTTAGAAAAAAGGCTGAAAACCTTGAGAAGGTAAGATGGATCTGTCAAGGTAAGGTTGCCTCCACAAAGAACAGTCCCACCTTATATGGCAGATTTGGATTAAAGATGCAGTGGAGTGCATCTCTGGTGCTACAGTTGGTTAACATTTCACATTTCTGCTATTCAGAAGTTGTATTTGYCTTGTTATAATTGCAAGACCTCAATAAATAAATAGAAAGAACTGGGGAATGGCAGGGAGCCTTGATCTCTTCTTGAGGGACTGTGAAGGGGAACAAATTTGTTTCTATCATGGAGGCGCCCAGACAATTCTGCCATGACTTGATCCAATTATGAAAGAAAAATGGCAACTAAATCCACATTTACTCAGAATTAGAGCTGTGTGCTGTAATTCTGACTAATTCTGCCAAGTGACTTTCGACAGCTAGCGAAATTATTGCAGCTGGTTCAGTTTTGTGTTGGATGATACTCAGTTCTCTAGAAAAATGTTGTACTGTTCACTTGGACAAAATTTTTGAGTCTTTAGGAAATGGAATACTTCCTAGCTATCTGTCTCATAGGCTTTGTTTTTATTAACTACTGAAATGAGGCCATGGCGCAGGATCAAGAACTAGGCTGTGATAGTCTATACTGTGTATATGTTGGCATCCTTCTTGGCATCGTTTCTCCTCTGGGCCCACCAGTGTCCCAGACCAAATGGTCAGGTTGCATGTAACCATCCTATTTATATGAAGGTGAAGGGGAGAGAAGAATTTAATCAAACAAATGCCTAGATGTACACATACAGACGTGATTATACATACAGCCTACAGAGAACTTGCTTGCTTTTTTTTTTCTTTTTTTTTTTTACTTTATTTTGTTTTGTTTTCTTTAATAGACTTCACATACTCCTCAAACCTTTTTCTGATAGGTAAAACTTATTCTGGTGGCAACCAGAGGATTTATTTTCTCTCTAAGACCAGGAGACAGGGAGTAGGATATTGCTATAAAATGTTTTCAATATGTTTGATTAGAAAAGGAAAAATTAGTATGCAAATGACATTAAGTTTGACCTTCCTTAATAGGTCAAATAGTAGGTGTCTTTCGCATATTCGTGCTGTTTAATTTTATAAATTAATTTCACTTCCTTATCTCAAGAAAATATTTGCACACGGCTCATTGTTGCAATACTCAGAATGCATTCTACCCTTTTCTCAGTAATACCTAGTTCACTAAAATGAATGTTTATTTCATTATTCAGAATACTTTGGTTGATAAAGAAGCACCTTCACCTGTATAGCATAAATACCCATATCTGAGCAARTCATTCTGAGGGATCTTTATAGCCAAGAAATCTAGCCTATACAAGCAATGGAAAYCAAGCTGCAATTCGTCTTATCTTTAAGTAACTGTCTACCACATGTCAATTGAAATAGGTCTAAAAGTCTCCATTTCTGGTGACAAAGAAAACTTAGGAGTTTCTAATCAGYTGCAGATGCCAAAACTGTGTGTCCTGATTCTCACTACATGGGTATGTACTTCCATCTTGACTTACCAGCTCCAGCTCAGTGTAGCTCTGCTGAAATTGAGATACTTCATGCACGTTGATTTAGGTTTGTCTTGTGTCATCCAGTTCTCCAGGACTGAGATAAACATAATATTTGAGACARCCATTGCACAGAGTCGCCTTCGATTCAGTTTTGCAGCCAATTTCGCAAGCCCTGGTGAACTTAAGAAGGCTCAACTTGGATGTCTCTGCATCCATGACACCATTAACCTACCATCTGGAGACTCAGCCCACAGGTAGTGGAGAAATAACTGCAGAATATTATGTTTCAGATTGCAGGACATGTAATGATAGTTTTTTCGTTGTTTGCATTTAAACAAGGGAATGGTGTTCTTTGTACAGAGAAGGAGTAAATCAAAATGAACATCTAATTGTCATCTTGAATAGGATGGTGTTAATATTAATAATTACAAGTGTCTTCTTCAGCTGGATGTGAATTTGRCACGAGGAGGATGGGTCAAAATTTCAGTAGCTTATGAAGCAAAAATGAAAATTGCTTACTTGTGCAGGAGTCAAAGTAACTCTGAAGAAAATGTTACAACTAATAGTGCCAACTTAACTTAGCTGAACATGCTGATATCGCAACCTTCATCCATCTAGGTTCTAAAAAAAAATCAAAAAAGATCTGATCAATATTCTTTGAAAGTACTTTGTTTTGATTAGATTTGATTACTGCTCCCCGTATAAATCACTTTACACATTAACATTGCACAACCAAATTGCTGCTTATTCTCTCAGAGAATCATTTGGAAGTCTCATCTCCGATAATGATGTCTTAGTTCTTTGAAACAACACCTGTGTCACTTGTAAAGCTTTCTAGAAATTATTGAAAGAAAAGGAAAGGACAGCTTTTCAATTCTTATTTGCCTACAATTCCCATAAGATAATTTACTCTGCAGGAATTCAATTGAAATATAGCAAGAGAATGCCTTAACTCACAAAATGTTATTGGGACTCTCTTTCCGGTTGTAGGAGTAATAACACCATCCATATTGCACTGCTGAACACTAAAGATTTCCTTCCACCATCCTTCATTTTGTTTTGTTTTATTTAAGGTTTGCAACAGAAAGAAATTCTGCCACAGAACATCAACATGTGCATCTCTGCTTTAAATACTCTTGGCTTCTAAACTGAACTCCTCCATCTGGCTTCTATTTTTGAAAACTTTGAAGAATCTATTTGGCTACAGAGATCATATAATAACTATAAGCTTATAGCTAGTTACTGGCGTATGGAAATGGTGTTGGGCCATCTTCTAACTTCCTGGTTGGCTTTGATCAAACTCAATTGTGAACAAAGCTAAGTGCTGCTTTTACTTTTCTTCTTGGATGAAGACTTATTTCTTCTTCTACTTACAGATCCATCAGTGTAACTATCTGTTTAATCATGCTCAAGCCTCACAGTCAAAATCAATCAGGCTGTAATCAACAATGTGCTATTGAAAATATTAATGCTAATGGAATCATTTTGAATGAAATTGTTTAAGGAACAACCACCTGATCAGTGGAAAGAGCAAAAAACTTTTGGCCRAAGATGCTGAGTGGCAGCTGGAATCAGGATGAGGGTAAAAATACGGAAGAGCTGCAGGCTACCKGATTCCAGCCTCTGATAATTCAAGGAGCTATAGAAGAGACTTTAAATTAATATCAGTCAAAAAATGACAGTTATATTCCACATGGCTCACAGGGATGAGAGTGTTCATTCTCCTCCCAGCAGCCCTTTCCTTAGGTATCTCTAAGCAAATATCATCCTCACCCAAAAAACATAGAGTAAAATATAATAAAAACTCCTTTCATTTCAGTTTCTCTTCTTCATCACATATAARCAAAATGCAGAAAGCATTCTTTCCATTGCAGCTGCTTTTCATCGCTTACATTATGATGGGAAAATAATCAATATCTCTGAGATGCTTTGAAATAYGTGGATGAAAGCTGCTACAAAACTAAAAAATAATAATAATAATAATTAAAATAAATACTTACAGGTATCCTGACACTAAAACTTACCCTTCAGCTTGGGCTTTTGGCAGAGTTTTCAAACTCTATTTCTGTGTAAGGACAGCAATAATAYACAACTTTCTGGCAGGAAAGGAATTGAGTGAGTGTTCTCCATTTAGTGTTCTTGTTAGTTATACATTGTTCCCTATTAACATCTTGACCTCCTGAAGAGAGCCACAGAGACATAATACATCAGAATAATATTTTGTACTCTTCCACATAATTAAGCTCATTGTAAGGGGGAATAAACACTTTTAAGAGACAAAAACCAGATGCTTAAATACTCTTATGTTTTCTTCTTATCCTTTCCAATGTATCCACAGAAAAATAAGGTATTTTATACACACATGCAATGTACAAGGTAAAAATAGAAACACGAGTTTTTTACGGCCACCGATCACTCTTGAAGATATGGAAGAAATGGGTCGAGTGGTGAGAACAAATAGTTCGGCTGGGATTTCTGATTTCTACCACTGTTTTCTTATAGAATTAATTAACTTTTCTATACTCCTGCTTTCCCATCTGAAGAGCAGTGAAATGAGTCTTCACCCATCTGCCACTGGTTTTATGAGGCTGGTTTAGCATTTGCAAGGTACCCATCTACAGCAAGCCCTTTTGTGCAGAATATGTTTTCCCTTGTTTCTGACTCATTTTGTTAATATGTTATTTTTTCACCTCTGGAGTCTGTGTTCTAACTAGAATAAACTTACATCAGTTTGCAATCCAATATGGTTTTAGTTACGCTACTTCTCAAGCTGCCTGAAGCATGCACATGGGTTTATCAGGATTCAAAATTCATCCTACCAGCGGGAGTCAAGCTGAACTCCTTTGCGGTTCAGTATGACTGACCCAGTTAAACACGATCTTGTCTAAGACCCCGTGATTTTGTCCTCAGTGTTGTCACACAGATTCAGTCAAGATAAACGCTCCTCTGCTAATCTGCCATTTCACAGAGACACTTGCCAAACCTCATTGCATCTCCTGTCCTCAAAAATGTCTCAAATCCGTCCATCTGCACAGATTTTCAAAGCTCAGACATGGGTTTGTTGTCCTTCGTCACTGCTGTTTCAGGCCCTGCTTTAATTATGTTTAGTTGTATTTACTGTCATACCAGTTTCAGAGTTTTTGACTACTAGCAAAATATTGCAGCATCACTTTTTCACCCTCTGGCCTGAAGAAGTGCAAATGGAGGTGATCAAACACCACAGTGATGCATTATAGTAGGAGGAGAAAAACAGGTGGGCGATGCGGAAGAGCACCCACATGGCAGCAGTGTCACTCTCTTCATTGAAATCTCTTCCTTTCACTCTTTGCTTTGAATTTAGAGCAAAATCAAAGTTCCAAATCTCATAGTCCTTCCTCTCACTCCTTTCTCACTGTTTCTTTTCTTTCCCTTTTCTTTCTCTTTGCTCACATGCATCTCGAAACTCCCAGGTGAAAAGCTGCCCTGGTAGCTTCCTCTGGCTCCCATCTTCAAGCCTTTTCGTCTGGGGATGTCCTCATGTTCCTGCTGACTCCCATGTGCTTCACGTCTCAAGCAGAAACTTGAGTTAAATGAGGTCAGAAGGAAATAGAGGTGGTGGTGTGTTGGGGGGGGGGAGTTGCACAGCCATCCTACTGCAGGGTGGGAGTTTACTGCACACTGGATAATGCTAACACCTTCCTAAGTCCACTGTTGAGTCATGATTGTCCTCTAGTGACCACATGCTCTTCATTTAATCTATGACTAAGAGACATGGAAAGCAATCAAGTCCACATATTCCTCTGGGTTTATCAGCTAAACTCTCAATGCAAACTCTCTTTGCAGCTTTTTTCTCTGGCCCCAGCCAGATCAATGATCCCAGTTTCAGATCAATGCTGTCTTTAGCTTCTCCACCCAGACAAGGAAAGGAAATGCAGTTTTACAGCCAGCAAAGGAAGGCAGAGAGGGGCAGCTTGAATCCTGGCTGTAAGGAACTGATAAGGCATGCACAAAAAAAAGTTTCAGTACTGTAATCTGTTAACTCCAAATACTTAACATATCCAAAAGAAATGCAAAAGACTGTTTTAAGACTGATCTGGCTTATGGTAAGTGGTAAGTGAAGCTGAATGTGACATTTCTTGGGTGGCTTCCACAGTGGTGAGTTTTTCAAACCTTCAAAGTATGTGAGGGAATATGATTTTTCCTCCCTTAATTGGCAATTAGGGATGTAGCTATAGAGCGATCAGAACAGTTGCTGCTCTGGAGAAAGCGTCTGAAGGACAGTAAACAGATTGTTGGGCATTCAAAAGACATAACAATGTAAAAGGAGAATCTTTATAAGCAGGGATGTTTCTGGTGAAAGTATATGAGGCTTTCACTGCGAAACACAAAATCAGAAATGCAAAGCTTTTCCTGCAGAGCTTATGTAATGGATATCATATAAGATGCTCTTCTTTACACAGGAACRAAGCAGCAGAGCATGGCTCTGGACACCGGGCAAGATGCTGCTTTAGCTGCTGTTTTTGGCCTCAGATGCTTGCAGCAAATGAGCTGCTTCACCGTTATTTGCTGTATAAACTCACAACTTTTCTCTGCCTGTCGTAGCAGAGCCGCGCTTGTTGTAGGCACGCCTTCGAGCATCCTGGGACTTAATGAATATCCAGAACGCCTGCAAATTCATAAATGCTAAATGCCTCACAGCGTGAATTGGAGTTCATATACGCAGTGGGGGAGGCCTATAAACAGTAGGGTTAATATTTTGTGAGACTTAGATCACCACACTGTGACACTGGCCTTGCAATGAAAAACCAAACCATTCACAACCAGATGCAAGTGAAGGATCCATAGGCTATATCTACAGAAATAAATTAAACAGGCCAGAGCTCATTCTATGGCCTTGGGAGCAAGTAGCACCTCATGGCCTGAAACACATCTGCATGGCTATGGTCGTATCCAACTTGCCTACGGGGACCCGTTCCTGGGCGGTCCTATTCCTCGTGCTGTGCCTGGGTAATGCCTGGGAAAGAGCTGGTTTCTATGGGAGAGAACCATTCTGGAAAGCGGGATGAGAAATTAATTCTGTTGACTATCCCGTGACAGCGCTGAAAAACCYTATTTAGTTTGCTAGCTTTGCAGTGGCGTAAAGAACAAGAACTCCTCCGGCGCACGTTCTTCTGCCCGTGCGTGATCACGCTGATCCTTGCCTGTGTGTCATACAGATTTTTCTGCCATGTCTCCATCAGTCATGTTCTAATTGCTTTGCTGATTAGCCTGCACCAGCTCCTAAACGTGTTGGTATTGTATTTCTCAGTCATACTTGTTTTCACGTAGTAGAGATGCCTAATTCTGCCCATGCCAGGAGCAATGGTGCAAAATGCTTCAGCTTGGACTCAGCTAGAGTTCAGACAGTTGGGTTATAGCARTCCCCTGTGGGCTTACAAACACAAAAAATCATCACCTCTCGAAATGGCCTTGCAGAGTCTTTCTAATTTGCAGTCTCTTGTAACTGTATTTTGTTACTTCGTGATCTCCACATTTTATTTTTCAGGATAAATTTCCTGTATAGTAATAGAGGCCAATGGTCAATGATAGAACTATTTACAAAATAGTTTTCATGAAGAACTTCAGTAAGAATGTCCTTGGGTTAAAATGAATCCTTGTTTATTATCACCCAGCCTGTTTTTATCTGACATATTAGGGTGAAAAGCAGAATGATTTATAGTGTATAATCACTAGGTACAGTAGATTATCTCAGTTTGGAATAATAACAATAAAAAATGAATAAACATATGCAATATTTTGCAGCATAATAAGCATAATAATACTATTTAAATACCTTGATTTAATCAGATGCAGGCTATCCTGGTTTCAGATGAACACTATGTTCTTTCCCGAGGCACGTTTAAAAAACAAAAAAAAAAAATCCAGTAAAAAAATGAAGAAGTAAAAGCAAATCTCTTTACTTAAGCAATCAATTTGACTGTCTCTGTACTACTTACAGTCAATTTCAATTTGGCATTATACTTAGCCATTTTATTTTGAAAAAAAAAAAAAGCTGAAATTATCAGAGCAAAATATTTAGGTTAACCTGAATATGTTTTCTTTCTTTTTTTTTAAGATTTCACAGATGAGAACCAGCAAAATGTCACCTTTTTTGTCCAGATTTGAGCTGAGAAATGTGTAACACTTCCAATTTTAGTGCAGAAGTAAAATTTTCCATAGAATTAGATGAACGGCTGCTTCGCCTTATAGATGCAATAGAAATAGCCCAGTAGCTACCGCAAAGGAAGTAACCTCAGAACCCACAACAATTTGCAGTGGCTGTGCAGAYTTTCCTGAGGCACTAATTATTGTTAGTAGAGCACCTGAGGTGAAAAAGGGTGATGTTTATCTCACTAAAGCTTGTCACCTAAATTAGAGGTAGTGACCCCAAGGAGAGAACGAGGACCTTCCRCATGGCGCTATACTCAACCCCTCCCAGATGCCCATTTTAAGTGAAGATAAATTCTCCTCCCTGGAGGTGCCTAAAGGACTCCAGGGGTGACTGCATCAGATTGCAGAGCTTACTTTAGACACTGACATTATTAATATAGAAAAAAAGAAAAAAAAGAAAAAAATATAGGAAAGGAAAAAGTAGCAGCCTCTATGTGCTTGAAGCATGAGTGTAATTTCTCTTCCTTCRTGGTGTATTGGATATTTCACACATATATAATTGCTGATGTGGGAGGAAAATAATATGTAGGGGAAAGGAAAAAAAAAAAGGAGCTGTCACTCCAAGGTTTTTCTGCTGTTGAGATGTATCTACCAGCAGAATGTTCACCTGGAAGATGCAGGAATCCACTTTTTCCTCAGCACATTTAAAAGCAAAACAAAAGTAAACATTGAATCATGCTGGAAGATACAATCGTGCAGCTAAGAAACTGTGGTGTAGATTGCAAGTAGATTATTTAGAGGTCACCAGCAATCCATTTCAACGTCCGCAGTAGGACTGCTATGTTACAYAAGATGCAAAATGCCTGAAATAGCATTATCACAAGAACTGCACAAAGCTGTTGTATAGAAAAAGCTATATAAAGGCAAAGCATTATTTATTTAATATGTTGATTCCACTTGTGTTCTTTTCCCCAATTTCTTTTCAAAATTAGGACGAGAAGATTGAATCAAGGGGGGRAAAAAAAAAAGAAAGAAAGAAAGTAATCTAAGATATTCACTCTGAAGTCCTCTACAGTAAGATGTTTCTCTCTCATGTCAAAAGTGCTGGTTTGTGTTCATTCTTCATTATGTAAAAAGTCTTAATGAGACACACCATTGGGGTGTGGGGAACAGACTGGGCTGAATAAACCAGCCTGTAACCTGCAAAACACAGCAAATTATCTTTCCACTCTCCTCAGCTTGGGGCAAGACCTCTGCTAAAACATAGGGTTCAAATTCCAGCATTGGTCTTCAGGTCCCAGCACCGTCCATAAGGACATAACCTGAGTCCAGAGAAAGGGAACAGGAATGCTTAAAAAATCTGGAGAATACATCCTACTTCAGCAGATTGACAGAATTTGGCTCATTTAGGCTGAGAGGGGGAAAAAAAAAAAGCGTGGTGGAAAGGAGAAAAGAGGACAAAGACTAATGGATTTGAGTTGAACTGTAGATTTAGGCCAGCTGTTGGGTAGGTCTTTCACGCTGTAAGGAGAGTTAAGTACACATAGATATTGCTTAAGGATGTGGTATGATTTACGCTACCAGGGGTTTTGAAAAGGTTAAAAGGATAGAGTAGACAATCTCATGATCTTGCTTAAGGTTTAATAAGACCGTGCCCTGTACGTGTCTGATCTGCTACTCCAGCCCAGAATACGTGCAGAGCACAGACAGCAGGAGAGCTGGGCTTGAACATCACAGCGGGCAAAGCCACAACAATTTGCCGTGCCTCGTGAGAGCAACCAACACTGCTGCCGTGAAACCAGCCTCTTAGAGAATTAGCCATCTCAGCGACCTCACGCTTTGCTCTTGTTCTTCCTCCTGTCGCCCTTTGGCTCACTCTACCAGCATCATCACCAGGTTCAGCTCCGTGGTCAATTTAAGCTGATCTAAATCTGTTCTGCTCCTCTCCTCTCCACCCATCTCTGCTCTCTCCCTGTGATAACAGAAGTAACTGCTTTTGTTTCTGGGAGGGATATGCCAAGGAAAATGTAAGCTCAGAGCATTTTTGAACAGTGTCAAAGGCAAACAAGAAGTCCAGTTAGCAGCAGCACCAGAAGAAGATTTTCTGTGAATTTCTACCTTGAGGGTAAACCTACGCTCATGCAGCAATCCTGCTCCCAGTGATGGCATTAACAGGATCTTTATCTCACCCCTACTCACAAGCAATTGCAATTATTATTGTAGGAATTCACTGGTGTTTAATTCTCTGTCAGACCTGTTGGAAATTAGCCAATAGGTTCAAGAGAAGGAGTGGCAGAGAGTTCGCCTATAAAAAACCCATATTTTTGATACCTAGGCCAAGACAGTGTAAGGTAAAAGACACAGCAACCACAGAGTATTTCCTACTACAGAAGGAAGAAGAGAGGTGAATTCCCTTCTCAATTACTTGCACGCCCATTGCACCTGATAGAGATCCCCACTGCCTCACTTTCCTCAGCCTTGTTTGGGCAGGATCCATGAGAAAACCAGCCTTTGACACATGGAGCTTTAGTCTGACTCTAGAATCTACATTATCTTTGAGGAAAGCAACTTTAAAGATTCATTTCTTCAGAGCTGCTGGCCACCAGAAAGTAAAAATACTATGAGGATTAATTGTGCCTATATCTTTATAGTGCTCCCAGCTGAGTGGAGGAGARAGAGTTTATCCAGAGCACGAAAGCAAGATCAGTGACCACAACTCAGAAAGCTCAATTTTCTTCAAAGCAAAGAAAAAAATGGGTATAATAAAATAAAATAAAAGTCATGGATAAAGACAAAGGCCATTAAAAAAAATGTAGAATTAAGTCATACTAAGATACTTAAGATTTATCTCACCTTCTTGTAGATATGTGCAGCAGAGATGTTTTAAGCTAAGCCAAAATTGAAAAATCTGTCAGTCTCTCTGGAGTTGGTAGCAAGGAATAGGCACCTTTAAGGTGCAGTTCATTGAACTCATTTTGGAGATCAACTTTAGGATCAGCTGAATCTTCCTCCACTTTACTGGTCAAATTCCAACCTGCAGGTCTTTAAAGAAGCTTCCAACAAATAATTTCAAACGAGAAAACATGTTGGAAAAACCACCTTCCCTGTAAAATACCATTGTTTTCTTTAGGTTGGATGCATCAACAAACAAGCATGAGAAAAGTAYGTATGACAGACTGAATCGTTGTTTCAAATGAGGATGGACATCAGCGAGGGCAGCACCCTCATGTTCCAAACACGCACACAGTGAGGCAACCCACCCAGAAAACCGACCCACACCGGATCCAGCAATGGCTTGAGATTGCCCCTGCTGTGATCCAATGAACACATGTCTACAGAAATCGGGCTTAATTTTCAATGAAAWTTGTTTTTAACATTTTTATTTTATTCTCTCAGAAGCTTTTCCAAAACAGACCATAAAAATTCATGCTACGCCCCCTATAAATTTGGAGTAGAAATTCATAGCTGAAGTACTCGTGTCTCACCATTCTGTCATAACATCCATAGCTATAATTACATTGAAATAAATCTGTATGTCTATATTATATATAKATTATATATATRTACACAGTATTAGAGAACATGGAGTGATCAGGGCCCAYTCTCTGTGATGCCCAATGGTAAAATCTGACCAATTTCCTTGTTAGAAATTCTGTCAACCTCAAGGTGACCTAAACCAGACTGGCTCTTGGAACTGATGTATGACCTGTGCTAACTCCTTAACCGTATCCAAATTATCTGGAAGAATGCTAATTGGCCTGGGCCATTACGGCGCGAAAAGCCATGCTTGCAATTTGATAGGGGTCAGTTGCCTCACTGTGTCCTGGCCGGTGCAGTCTGATTTACTGGCTATAAACATACCCTCTGTGTGCATAATGGCCAATCCTTTGTTCTTGTATTGAGGGGACAGAATAAATTTATTTCTGGAAAAGCAAAAAAAAAAAAAAAAAAAAAAAAAAAAAAAAAAAAAAAAAAAGTACTAAATGTTTTATTTAGTCTATTTAATAAATTATTGCTTAATACCTAGCTTAATCAATCATTTTGTTTCTCTTATGCAATTTCAAAATACCTACCCTGCATGATGCAGCTGTTGAGAAATGTTTCCAGCAGCTCTGGGTCTGGTGTGTCTCTTCGAGGTTGCACAAGTTAGTTAAATGAATCGTTCTGCGTTGAGCATCGGTTCAATTACTGTGCACACCCGTGCTGCTGCTGCAGGCAGCAGGCTCTCGTGTGAAGTCAGGACATACAGGTTTCCATGTGCTTAACTTGATGAGTTTGTGTAGTTTCATCAGGGCGCTGAGAGTCTTCACTCCCCGGAART
Organism: Rhea americana; assembly: GCF_003343005.1. Taxonomy (NCBI): domain Eukaryota; kingdom Metazoa; phylum Chordata; class Aves; order Rheiformes; family Rheidae; genus Rhea; species Rhea americana. The sequence continues at coordinate 5,189,274 of NW_028186612.1, forward strand.
CTGCAATTCATCTTCCTCCTTTGCAGAACCTCAGCTTAATCTAATGTGACTCCTTTGAAAGAAATAGTCTTATTTGCAGTAAGATGGTCTCTTTATTGGCCTGCTTATTGGAACATTTTCCTTATGATTATATTGGTTCAGTTAAAAYTGTGGTTTTTTAATTATTTTTTCTGGAAAACAGACAAAGAGAAAAAGAAGTAAGAGCCTTGCCAGCACATACTTGAGTTGTAATGAGACAGTCAGGTCCAAAAAAGTATTTAGGATGAGAATCATCAGCCCTAACTTACGCGCCAAGAGCTTATGGTTAGATTTAGCTTGCTGATTACGAAATTCAGATGTCCTCATGTAGGTGTCCACATGACAGCTGGCTGTCAGGACAGTCAGTGAAATCTAAAAGGCATTTAAATTCACCCTAAAAATTAGACAACTGGAGCAGAATTCRGGTCCCTAAATATGGTCATCAGGTGTTATTTGAGATGCTGTGGAGCATCCTACTTGTTCCAGAACTGTTAGGGTATAGGTGCCTAAAGCCCTCTGTCCGTGGTACAGTATTTCTCTCCTAGTGTCTCTGAAAAAATCAGTACTGTTAAGATATGTCAATGTGACGAAAATGAAATTAGAAATTCCCTTGAAAAATTAACAGCGTGTCTCGTGGTGGGCCCATCTCATGGAGATAAGACTTCCAGAAGTTGATCAGTTTATTGGCACTATAGTCTTTAAAGCCAAAAGAACTGAAGTTCACAATGACAAAAAAAAAAAAAAAAAAAAAAGCTTTTCTCTATAACAGTGGTTTGAAATCAGACCTATTCTGAAACCATTATTTACTTTTTTTTTCTTTTGTCAATGGACTAAAATTGAAATAAAAATTACACTGAGAGATACTGAGAACAAGAATTCAAGTCAATTGATAGAAAATTGATAGAAGCTATGTTCCATAGTACAAACAATGCTATTAATTTTTCTTCTACCATGAAACGGAAAGATCTGTTTGCCACTTAAGTCTCCTCAAGCCAGAAGATATTGGCTTCAGAGTGTGTGAAGAGTATGGGAGTATTCAAATATGATGCAGACACTCAAGCAAAATGTGAAGCACATGTAAAGTAGGAAAGGAATTTTTGTGGCCCATCATCCAAATCTGTGGTTATATTGGCAATTTTCTTTGTTTTATCTCCCATTTACAATCATAAGCTGTTACCTTCTTGAAGACATTATTTTGATGAGCTGAAAACCTACTATACCTGTTCAACATTTTTTGCTGTTGCATCAGTCTTGTAGCATAGGAAATCACCTGGATGAACAATTACTTTGACCTTACAGTGCTAATGGAAAATATGTCAAATATATTGATTTGACTGCTTTCCTATTACAGTTTCAGGGAATAAGCCAACCATTGTAACTGCTTTTTAACTGCACTAATAGACTGTACGCTATGTTCTAGTATTAGAGAAAGGYTTTACCTATTGTTATACTTGATTGCTCATCCTGCTAGATGCAATCAATAATAGTAGGTGACCAGTTCTCATTTTGACAGAATCCACAAACATTGTAGAACATTCAAAGTGGTCTAAAACCATTAGCTAACCACGTCACGAAGCAGCTCTAAGAGGAAYAGTRTATAGAAATGCACCTGGGAAAAATCTGAGACAAGAATGGCTGTGAGCATTGACTCCAGCAGTGCAAGGGCAAGGAGAGARCACAAGYTGTTCTGGTAGCCATACCTGGATGYAGACCACTGCTCTGAACCAGACCACTTAGCCTCRTTAGCATGAATATGAAATGATCATCTACGAAACTGTTCAGAGTTTCAGTTACAGTACTACTGGAATATCTCCTGATACATTCTTCCAAAAACCTGGAAAAGGATTGAAAGGTGCTGAGGCATGCATTAATATCTTAAYGGCATATCTTGAATAGTTTTCTCCCATGTAGCGCTGACATTATATCCAGCACAGAATTAGACTGGTAGCTCCCATTGGAAGAAGTCTGGTCCATGGGTCGGTATGGTCCATATATAATGAGATGAAGATTTCTGCTCACGTACTGCTAGACATGGAGGAAAATGGCCAATGAATTCTAGTTGGTGATTGAGTTTATAAAGTCCTAATACGCTCAAATTTTGAAAAGAATTTTATCTTAATCYTGTCAGAAAGACCATTAGTGTTTAGATGTCCAAAAGGAAGGAAGCAGAGGAACTTGGAAGAACTAAAGGACAGRCAGAAAAATCTTTTGAAGCTGTGCCAGTCAGAGAAGAATGAACTCTGAGTAGGAGCTTAGTAGTGAAATGCACTGTGCTTAACCTGGGAGAAACTTTYCTCCATTGTGATAAAACATCACATTTATTCTTCTGCAATCTGTGGACTTTCAGGAGTACTATTAAAATATTTTACAATAATACTTCCGGCATTCTGAAGTACTGTCAAAAAAAATAAAAGCAAAGATACGGAAATATATATTGCTCCTTTGTTGTTAAGAATCAAGCATTATATCAGGCAATCTGTCAAGAGGCAAAAAGTGAACAGACATAGTTATGGCTCRTATTGAATATATACTAGAGACATAGCAGCAGATAAAGAGGTCAAAAGTCCTCCTCAGCCTTACTTGTTSGAGTGAAGGTGTATCAAGGTCTGCAGTCAGCAGTTCTGTAGGAGAGTGATGCAGTCAGTGTAACAGCCACCTTTACCCTCTGCTCCACTTYAAATGAGCAAATATCCCCTCAGAGTTAGTTTGGCTGAAGTAGCTTTTGCCACAGATCAGTGATTCAAACTTGGCTCAAACTTGCATTTTTGCACAGTCTGGCAGTTTAATCACCAGTCTTTCACTTCCCAGTGAGATTCTGAAAGGCATGAATATTTTGATATACCACAAACAGATAGATAGCAGATATCATTGCCTCAAGAAACTGGCAAACAGAGGTTTGTAAGAATCAAAAATGAACTGGAAGGATACATAAATATGTAGGGTTCTCATAGTGAGCAAAGCATTGGTTGATTAAAATGGAGTATTAACAAAGAAGGATAAATTTAAGAATGGGTAACAAACTATATGCACTGAGGCCTAAACTTCTACAGAGACCACAGGTGGACCTGCTTGTAGATACCCCCGAAAGACCTCGTGCGAGGGGTAAAATATACCCAAGGTGCCTACCACAGGGTGATTCACCGAAGGAGCCGAACCGGTTCCTGTAGGACAACATCTGAACAATGTGGTCCTGGCTCTGACCCAGTCTGGTAATCTGTGTTTTCCTAAAAAGGAGAGCACTGCTGAGATGTAATCATACAAACATGGCTTAAGATGATAGTAAAAAATAATATACATTAATATGCATCCCACGTGGAAGGATTTGGATGACTAAGCACAAATGTCTGCACACGGTGTCATTGAGGTGTCCCTGCACTGTAGTAACACAAAGAAATTAGTACCAGGAGTGTAAGGTGCAGTTCATTTTATCCTAAGGTAGACTTGTAAAAAATGCCTGATGAATTTCACCCTAAAAATATCTATTTCTGATCATTACCTCCCAGTGAGATGATCCCAGGAGAAGTAGCTGGCCCACAGGCAGCTAGACTGTGGGTATGTAAAATTACATTGGGTAAATCCTAAAGCCCTGGAAGACTTTGCAGTGCCAAGCAAGGCAGAACTGGGGGCGTGTAGATGAGTGAGTGAACCTGTGAGACACAGATGCTCAGAAACTCATGTGGCTGGTTCCCATCAAACAGCCAAGATGCGCATGCTGTTGCAGGACCCGCTAATGGGATCTACAGCACTGCTTCTTCTCTTTCCCACTGCAGTTTAAAATGCCCCCGGGCAGCAATGGTGGCAGGGCGACAGTGAGAAGCTGCCCAATCCACTTGTAAATCTTGTGCAGAGTTCATATGTGAAAATGCAAATTGATCTGAGCTATTAACAGGGGAACGTGGATTCACATCATGCTTTTCAGCAGCGTATTAAGTGCATTTCCACTGAATTCCTGCTGCTCCTAGCTCCTCTCTCCTGCAAGAGTAAGCTACCTTATATGGTAACATTCAAAATCAGAAGACCATTTAAGCATTAATTTAAAAATTAACGAATTAGTTACAAACTGATAACTGTCACTGCTGAATGAGATGCATATTCTAACAAAAAAAAAAAAAAAAGATCACTCAGAACTTATTCTAAATGTTATATCAGCAAGCATCTGCTGAGATGTGGGGGAGAAGTTGCATGGCCTGAGCCTGTTCTCTCATCTTCAGCAGCTTGAAAGGCATCAGTGCCTCTTGACACTAATAGAAACAGCTGAATAGTGAGTCACTGAGGCTGAAATTTCATAGCTTAAGAAGTAAGGAGTATGTTACAATGAAAACTCTCTCCCCTTCACAAAAAATAAAGAAAAAGGGGAGGAAAAAAAAAAAAAAAAAAAAAAAAAAAAAAAGATTTGCAAGTTTTTCCAAATCAAAGTGTCCAATTCTCATCTGAAGTAAGACCACTTAGTACCAGCCTTGAAGGATGAAGGGATTTTGTGAGGACATGAATTGCATCTATGCTAAAGTTAAGGCATCTTTAGTCAGACAGATCATCATCACAGAGCCTTYTTGTGGCTGAGACTCAGTCCATTGGTTGCAATACTTACTTCTCACTCCATACTCTGGAACTCCTGTCAAGAGATCTCTTAGACCAGCAGTGATGGGAGAACATACAGAAGCTCAGTTCCTTAAGAGGTGCAATGAGGTCATGGGCATCCCTGACATGATGACCAGATTGCAGTGAAGGCCAGTGAAGGTAGTGACCTCACTGTGGAAATTTATTTGTGGTTGTTGCTCCTAAACACTCAGAATGATGAACGCCCATCAATGAACAGGAGGCACGTAGGGCCACCAGAGGTGATGTGCAAATCAGTTTGCCCTTGGCCTCTAGTCATAACTTAGAGAAAGCCTAACTTGTGACATTAAAATAGTATATAAAAGTATAAAGGATCAGCCGTAGATTTCATTCTAAATTGATTCAGTTGCCTAAAATAGATATCTGAGAGCTGCTGGATATCTACTTGGATAACTTAACATCCTCACGGGGCTGGCAGGTAGGGAACAGCACCTATGGGGGCTATGGAGCCTTCTGGCATGGCAGCTGGGGACCCAGTAGGATATTCTAGGGCATCTCACATGGAATTAAATGCCTATTTTAAGCAAATGGATATTTCATGATGTGACCTCTGAATTAGTCAACCTACCTTACCTTAACTATAAAAGTTAATTAACACAAATTTTAGGTTGTGGTTTGCCTGCTATATTTACATGTCTACTTTAAGATCTACTTGATCCTAAAGATGAATCCTTCCATGAACTGTACTGTACTGTTTGGCTTTCACTGGCTCAGATGGAKATGTCTGCACTGCACTACTGCTCAGAGACACAGAAAGCTTCTGGAAATAGGACAACCACATTCATGCAGTCCTGGGTCACAGCGCACATAAACACTACTGGATTCCAGCTGCTTCCCCATGGAGTGAATATAGAGGTCTTCAGATGAACAGTAATTGTATTAAAACAACCACGGGAAAGGTGGCAGTATATTTCTTGGCAAACTAAACGTGAATGGAGCTCTTAGCAAAACATTCTGTGGTAGATTTTCTATACTTTTCTTTCACTTRATGATATTCATCTCTGTCCAAACAATGCTTAGTAAATCCCTTCTAACGCCATCTTTCACCTTTCTGAATGATAAAAAGTGACCTTTTATTTTGCATGAGAACATGCATTTGGGTTAGTTTGGAGACAGATATTTCATAATGGAACCTAAATCTTTATTAAGCCTACCTTAAATAAACAAATTCTTCCAACTGCAAGACATTTTGCTCATTATTTCATTGCTAAGGTTCTGCTTAACAGTTTCTTTGTGTGCTCTTAAGACATCTTTTCATTGCTGGCACAGAGATCCCAGGGCATTCATGTAGCTCATTTAAAATAATGAGACTGGGCTTCACTCAAAGTCCACCAAAATCAATGAAAGCTTCTTCTTCTCTTTTAATGAACTAGGGATCCAACACAGAGCTGACAGGTAACAGATATGTTCAGGCAGCAGAGGGGAGAATTCAAAGCTGTAGATGTACACAGCTCTTTTGACAAAGTCTTCTTCATGTGCTGATTTTTTTCTTTTTTTTTAATGGATGTTGGAAGACAGGATGTCATTTCCTCTTTCTCTAAGGAGATGATTGTGATTCTAGTAGAAAACGATTTTTAAAGTGAATTGGGAACTGAAGGAAGCAAAAGATAGTCATCTAGCACTAAATCACCCCCAACAGGCACGGCAGTAAATCTATATCACAGTTCACATGCTTAGTGTCCCTAATGAGTGCTCAGGAGAGTTAGGTATGTAAAAGTGAAGCCAGCAAACAGAGTAGGAAGCCAGTTGAGCTATCCAGCAACAAATACTTTCATAACCCTGCAGACAGGAGGGGTCATCTCCCAATTCATCTCCCACACCCACTGTGACCAATGAAAGTCATATCAGTGTCTCACACCAGGGTCCTCGCCAAAATATCTGCTCTTCTGAGATTGGCATCTTTTGTTGAAATTGTGCATTAATGGAGCTTTATCACTGAACTATTAAATAGAAGAGAAAGATTGTTTTGCTGAATTTTGTGCACAAGCTCCTTGAAGAATACCTTTTGGACCTCCTGGACAAATCACTCACATTTGGAGGAAAGCCCTTCCTGCAGATCTGAACTGGTTATAGGAGTGAGAAGGAAGAGATGCTTCGATCTGTCAAGAGTAGGACATTTGCAAGCCCACTAAGAAGGAAAGATTAGGGATCTGCCAAAATTTAACACTAAAAAGCTGGGCCCTTTGGAGTTACACACTTCTGTGGGAAGGTAATAGTTTCAGTGGGATTTTTTTAGGGTTGTTCATGCTTTTGAGGATATGAATCCCAGCTATAGTTCACTATAAAAAAATCTACTTGATTTTGTGAATTCAGTCAGTCATAAGCATCAGGAAAGCTTTGAAAATCTCAATTTATTTTTGTCTTTAAACTTTTACATGTTTATTAATCCGACCTATTCTACGCCTTTAGATACACACAATCTGTGTCATGCAGAAAAAAAAATAGGTTTCAGTTGGTCAGGTGGAAAATAATCCCCAATGCTTTCAGCAAGCTAAAGACTCAGTTCTCAGTGTACAATAGCCCATAAAGTAGAAATGTAATTTCATAGTGTAATAATGTTGTAATTATATCTTCCCTGGTTATGTAGTTCAGGGTGAGTTATCCTGCAGTTAAGATACAGTCATCATAATAGCTAAAATACAACACTACATTTAAACATTTATAATAATATTCCATAGTTACTCAGAAAAAGTCAACCTCCAATAGTAATTGAAAAATTAAAATCATATTAAAATCAAGAACAGGATAGAAATCTGTTCTAAAATGGCTTTCTCGAGTCTATCCTTTTGGAYAATATTGCCCTTTTTGCACAAAGTGGAGATAGTTACTAGTCAGAACAACTAATTCAAATATACAGCGGACTTCAAACATACAAATCAAGACTTTTTTCAGTCGTTAGTTTAATGACAAAATAATGTATTTTTTTTTCTTCATGGATAAATAATAATTGAACAGGAGTTAATTAAGGAGACACCAATGACATATGGTGTGTAGAAGCTTAGATGAGCTGACTTGAGTGGTCGTTCTGATTTGATAATTTGTGAAAAGATTATGCTACATGCACATAGTGTTTGGAATAGACAAGCATATGAGATAACAGCAGTTCAAAGAAATGTTCCAGCTCTTCCTGAGGCTAGAATATGAGAATTCGTAATAGCATATGTTATCTGTCACACTATCTGGCATGTCAGATGTCTACACTCATCACATGCCCCAGTACGTATGTGTTTGGGGGACAGAGGTAAAAGCCTGATGCATCCAAGATTTGCAAGCTGCTTCTTTTCTTTAAATGCAAACGTGATAATTCAAAGTAGGTATGTTGTGAAGGCAGTGGGAAACAGTTGGAATCGTTGCCCAGCTCTGCTTAGAGTGCCCCTAAGAGGAATACTCAGATGCAGTAAAACATACTGAGAAAGGAGACCCTACAATAAAAAGAAAGATCGGAAAACCCTTAGTTGCTTTCCCCTCTCTCCCCTGGAAAGCAGCAGAGCACACTCTCATGTCTCTCTTCCCATCACACAGAAAAGAGATCTCAGATTTTCTCAGCACCTACATATACTATCAAAATGCTCCTTGAAATCAGTTGTAATAYGTTTCGCACCCAGCCTGTCTGTGACAAGGCAGACCTCCTGGCCCACCCTACACTCAATCTCCTCTGAGATATTTCCTGTAGTAGGTGATGGTGAACTCTTCATAGCGTCAATTTTAGCCTGAATTTCGGTATGAACATCTTCAAATATCCTGGCTGTGCAGGGTTAATAGCTTCTGCTCAATGCAAAATGCTGCTGCTGGGACTGAGCCCAGACAAGCACAGCTTGGATCCCCATCCTTCATTTTTTTGCCAGTTGTCATTTACACATTCCTCTTGGCTTATAATTATGCCAAATGCTGGCATAATCTTGGCTTCTGTTTCAGAGTTTCACCTCTAAGGACATCAGCTGAAGCTCTCCTGGAACTCGGACCACTACAGTTGCCACTCAGCATCCTCAGTAGCTGTTCCAAGCACAGGCTGATGCTGCTAATGCCAAGCTGCTCCTGACACACAGCGTCTTTATTTATGCTGCTTTGCCCCTCCTCATCCGTTTCTCCTTATATCTTAGACTCCAGACATCGTTTAGACTTTAAAGTCTACTTAGATTTTGATATGAGTGACCTCRGTAGCCCTGCAATATCCAAAGCTGAATCTATTCTGATGTTTTCCTGTGCTTTTTCAGCCACTGTTTGCTCAGCAGGAGGCAGTAACAGGGTACTTAATGCTTTGCATAAACTGCCTATCACAAGTACTAGTGATAATAATTAGGGTAGAGGCATAGCATAGGTCATTGCRAGTCCAAAAGTGCGTAGAGTTCTCTATTTGTGAATATTTGTCTTTGTGTGGAGGCAATTTAATCACCACTGTGGGCTATCAGACTAGTTTTGGCAAAGTTTTAAAGTCTTTAAGGAGATTTTTTTAAAAAAGGGGAGACTGAAAGAATTTCAGCACAAAAGGCACATTGCAGAAAACTCTATTTTGTTTCCGCCTAGCACCACATCTCTACATTTTTTACTTTCATTTTCCCAAGATCTCAGAAATTCTCTTTTCCTCTGCTCAGTAGCTCGCCAGTGTTGAACCGTGACTGTAATTCATGTGTTCTTGTACCCGRGCCATCTGAGGAGAACTCATCCTGTGAAACACAGCATCAGCCTTTCTTCCTCACTTCTTTTCAAAAGAAGTGGTCTATGGTTCTGTGCATTTCGGTTGCTACAGAAGAGAGGTGCCACTGCCACCACCTTTTCTTCTAAGGCCCTGATGACTCTATTCTGTCTTGAGCTTAAAACTGTCAGAATAGGGAATGTCTGCACTGCCAACTTTAGCAATCTCTTTTAGMATCAATTAGTAGTTAATCCTTCTGATCAGCAATTCCTATTTGCATTTCCTGGTGTTCCGTTCTTGATCATTTAGTATTCATGATTTAAATCATTCCTATATGCGGATTGCTGTATGCCTATTTGCTATGTATTSTCATGATAGCATGGTAAACACTGTAAACTGTATAATATCTCTTTATCCTCATTCATATTTTCTAAATATTGGCAGGCATATGCAGTTTAGTGGCTACAGCAACACAGACATATTTAAAATTTACAATCTATGTTATATCTTTCTGGGTAAAGAACAATACCTGATAATTTCTTAGATATTCTCTGCTGTCAAAGGTGAGAGATGAGCATCTCTAGAAGGTGRTTCAGAGAACCTGAGCTGGCAGCTGGGTAGAGAGAGAGAGAGAGACAAGAAGGATTATTTTCCTAAATGAAGTGTGAAATGAGACTGAAGTTAGGTGATGTGAACCGTTCCCATCCCCAAGATGGATTGGAGACCTCAGGGAGCTGCTTGAGAAACTGTTTTAAGTGAGTAAAAGTAATCAGTTGTGAAACCTAAGTGGACAGGAGAAGATAGTTTCTACCTGATGAAAGTGCAAGCCTCTTAACAGCTTCCAAGCAGGTGGCAGCCTGGGGACTCTGCTTTTCGACTGCACTATGTTCTACCTCACGTTTCATAGTGACTGCCCCCATTCGTGTCCTCTTTTGCATATGTGCATATAACACCTTTACTCTCCATATACTTTACAAAGAAAGAAATGACTGTTTCTGCTGGCACAGAAACAGTCTCGCTATTTTCATGGAATTCTTTAGAACTTCGACATTTTAGTAGAATGTTTTCTGCACGCTCTCCTGACTATATGTTATATGCTTTAGTTYTGGTATAAAAGAGACATTGTAACTATTCAAATGCATGAGCTTTTCTCATAGCATTCTGCCACAAACATTTCCATCGCTACCAGGTGGTATATCAGGTACTAATTGCTGTCTGTCTTCASTGCAGATGTTAAAGCATTGCTAATTTGCTTGAAAGGCTGACAGGCAGTCTCTATAGGCTTTAGCTTAATTATTTGATCATTTACTAAGAGGTCAATAGAGTAATTTGCTTTTTTTGTGTTGATCGTATGTAATAGCACTTATGCAAACTTTATAGGTCAAAGTATGTTTCACATCTTCAGAAGCTGAGCCACTATGAGGTAAAGTCCARTACTGTTGCTAGCTAGAGATGTTCTTTCTACACAAAATGGTGTTTGGAATTGAAGGAGCTAAGGRATAACACATTTTTGATTACATAACAGTCATAATCATTGTATGTTCGTCTACATAGTATATTTCTTATTATATTGCAWGATATAAATATTCTATTTCTTTTGATTTTGGTGATTTCTAAAGGAGTTTTAACTGGAGGATAATGTGTAATATTCCTCTATTAGTAACTGAATTGACATCAGAGTGTTTTTCCTCTGAAGGAAAATTTCTATATTTTGTTTCCTTGCCATATCCCCAAAGATCTCCCATATTGAGCTATTCATTCACTAGAGAAAAACTATGCAGTCTGCTCCAAGAGACCATCAGCATGCAGCTCCACAGCYGCAAGGTCTCGTTATCTGGGGCTGAACTGCAGATCTTCCATTTAACACCTTAATGTGCTCTGAGTAGAGTAAGGACATTGACCATAAAAGGAACCTAGAGTTGCTAGTTGAGAGCTGGCATTTGTCTTTAAAATATCTATATCAGACTAATCACAGTCTAGCTATATATCCTGATTCTCACATTGTGCTTCTTATTCCCTCTCTTAGTACACAGAACCTGATAATACAGTTTCCATCTTTTAATTGGCCACCATTTTTTCATTTCTATCAGGGACAAAATAWTTGTAGAGTCTTGTGCTGGATGCATGTGCAGGATATCTGAGCACCCCAGAGCCAGCTTGGCATCAGGTTACCGGATGTTCAGAAACCTTTAACAGCTGAACAACTCTTCAGATTTATCCCAGGCAAAATATTGAGATGGAGTGGAAAAAAACAAATTTTCTTGAGAAATAATGATGTAGGAGATATGATYCATATGCCCCAACTTACTTAATCAGGGCAACAGCATGATGTCACTGCTGTGCCATGGCCATTCACATCATTTACAGAAGCCAGGCCGTGGGCATTAACATTAACATTAGCAGACTGGCCATGGGCAGCTCCCAGAGTGGGGAAGAGCCCTCAGCACCACGCTGCCCTGGGCAGCAAAGGTGGGTAAACATTTTGGAGGGTGCCGTAACAACCACCACTGCCCTGTAGGCTTCACCTCACCCAGATTTAGATGCCTGAAGTGTAAATGTCARCAGCTGAGCTAATAACTGTACGCTATCTTTCTTGTCATCGGAGAGAAACAAATATTTTGAAGCATGAGTCATCTGTCCTGTTCCAGACATTTGCTTTAGGATAAGATGATTTTTGTCCTGGACTCCACTGAATATATTGGTTAGATCTTCATGAAATGGAAATGAATATTACAGTGATGCGCTCAGGTGTAGCTCAGGTGAGTGGCAGATGACACCTACATTACCTACCCTTAATACTTAGTACTTACCTACACTTAATACTTCTTTCCTGTTCTGAAGCAGAATAAAAATGAGGTGTGAAAATGATGCATGAAGGCAGTATGCTGCTCTTAAATGTCTACAGAGCTAGAATAAGTATGTAGAGTAATATTTAACTCTCTTGGCTGAATAGAGACGAATGGATTGTTAAAACTTAATTGAATGCAACTGCTGCAGCAAAGGGAGAGTCAATGACTGATTTACTTTAACAGAGATCTTCATCCTGCTTCGAGTGCACATGCAGCTACCATAAATCTAGACAAGAGACAATTTATATTTTTCACATCCTTTTTGTCTTCTTTGTGTTGATCGTTGCTTCCAGTCAGTATTATTTTATTGGCTCTCTGTAGCTCTTTGCAATTGAAATTGCTCTATTAAGACTGGAAGCTGGAAAAAATGTGTTTTATTCAATTTCACTTGCTCAGCTGAAAGTATATAATGATAATAGTATTATACTCTTATAATTTTATTATACACTTAGTAGTATAACCGTGGTAGTATAACCTTAAATACTCATTTTATCAGAGGAATACAAAGGTCCTTACAAAAGAATGAAGGAGTGAAATGTCTTGTAGAAGTTCACTCCATGGAAGAACGAAAGACAGCGATCAGCTCTCCTGAATCTGAGGCCTGCAAATGTTGGCCACTCTGTTTCTATATGCTCTTAAGTAATATTTAACATCCTGAGATAAGTTTAAGCTATCTTCTACTTCTCATTTTGAGCTTTTATTCTCAACCAACAATTAAGAATGTAGATTATACAGGCTAGAGAAACCTCAGGACCATGAAGTAGGTAGGAACTTGCGTGTAGGATACCAAGGAAGAATTTTGGCAGAGTGCAGTAGCCTAGGAAGACATTGAATAAATTCCACTGTAATTTTAAACACCTTCAGTCTTCAAGTTACTATCTTCCTCCTGACGAGCCATCAGACTTGAAAACASAGTACAGCTCTATTCAGTTGGCTGTTCGGGGATGCTACCTTCACGAGGTGAAGGGTAACATCGGTGATGTCTGTGGAGTCTACTTTGCAGTCAAGACTGGTAGGAAGGACATCACACTGCTGAAGAGAGAATCCTCCAGTGTCCTGAAAGGGTCCATTCAGTGTCCTGAAAGTTTCCACAGTGGTTCRTTTACTGTTAGGAGCACCTGCCTAYGCTTCCACRGGAATCTCCATTAGTCTGAATTCAACTTTGCAACTACAYGATGTAAAGGTAAGGGAAAGAAACAGAAAATTTGAAGCACTCAACCACTGTTAAGAKATCTTTGACCAGTATTTAGTCTAAGTAAAGGGTGAGAGTTCATATTTGCTCAAAATAAGTAGYATTAACAGAATAGTTACTGATTTCAATTAGACTGTCCATACATCTGGGAATAATGCAGCCTGGCTTGTATAACCCAAGAAGATTGTTGAGACAAGCTTGTRAAAGTGGTGGGGCTTTTTTTGKTTTTTTGAGRTTTTTTARGTAATTAGGATGTTTTGGGGAAAGTAAATGATTAATCTTCTGAAACCCTTAGGATCAGTTGGGATGAGGACKTTTAAGATTCCTGAAGTAGAACATTTAGTGCTGTATTTAAGCATGATTTAACTAATAAAGTACATAAATTAGTCCGACACCTTTTTACCATAGGGCCATAGACACTGAGAATGGGACATCAGCGTGTCTCAGAGCAATAATATTTTCCCATTTCACCATGGGTACTGAAAACCTGCAGCTTTATTCTCCACTATTGTTAAGTGTTGCATATCCATGGCCAGAAATGCTAGTTCTATATGATATATACATATATATATATATGCTAGGCTATACGAGAACATTTATACCTTTCCACTGACTTATGTGAAGATGTTGCAAGCCTATTTTGTTTAGACACTCTGATTCTAATGCTTAAGACCTATAAATGCTCCAAATGTTCYATTTTAAGATCAATTCAATTTTGTATTTAAATCAGGGGTTAAGGTGACCTGAACCACAATTTGTCTAGTTATAAACAGACTTGCAGTTTGCAAGCAATCACTATGAGAGCAGTGCTTGGCACCTTTGGGATCCTACTGCGAAGCTGCTTTTCCCTCAAGCCTGCCCGTGGAGCTCTGTGTGTGAGGCTCTGCTTCCTAATCCCCCTCAGCCAGAATGAGTAGACCAAAAAGCAGGTCTCTGCTGATTCATCTCGTCTTTACTGAAACTAGCCAAGGAATGCTTAGAGAATTAGACCTGCTAACAGAGAGKGCAGGAAAACTTCCGGAAGAGGAGCTCTGAGATGCCTGATCACGCATCTACTGGTGGTAGAGGGATCATAGGTATCCTCATTGAGACATGCAAAATTGGAGACAGGGAGGAGAAAGAAAGGGAGGAGAAGGAAGATCAGTCCATGGCATCTATATCACTACTCTATTTCCAAACACATCCGGTCTTGCACTGTTTTAYGTATATWACATCAAGTATTGAGTAGTGCTAAATGCAGTGTTGCATGGGATCTGATCAATGTGTACAAGTACCTGAAGGGAGGGTGTCAAGGGGACGGGGACAAACTCTTTTCAGTTGCCCCGTGTGACAGGACAAGAGGCAATGGGCAGAAATTGAAGCACAGGAAGTTCCGCTGAACGTGAGGGGGAATTTCTTCCCTGTGAGAGCGACGGAGCACTGGACCAGGTTGCCCAGAGAGGTTGTGGAGTCTCCTTCTCTAGAGATCTTCAAGGCCCGCCTGGATGCAACTCTGTCTACCATACTCTAGGTGACCCTGCTGAGGAGGGAGGTTGGACTAGATGATCTCCAGAGGTCCCTTCCAACCTTAYTGATCCTATGATTCTGTGATTTCCTCCCTTTATTTCCTTCCAAATCTTGAGCTGAAGTATATGTTTTATAATGTTTTCCAGTTGCTCAATCCTGTTGTCCAGCAGTGTCTACAGAAAACTTGTTCCAAAAGCTTGTGCTCTGAAATAGAAAGCAAAGCAGAGACTATTGCAGTTTGCTAGGAATTAGAGTGCTTTAACTGGTGGTGACTTTTAATTCCTACTCATTTATTATGTACACTGTTATTTCTAGTATACAGAACACAGCTACATRGCTTTTATATCCAATACATTATTTTCACTATCATGCAGGCTTCTAGGAACAGTGTGGGAATTTTTCTACTCAGATATTGGATCATTAAATAAACCATAAAATAGAAGCTACTGTAGAACTACTTAGAATGCTTCCACTGTGTTTCTTTGCAATTGTTAATATGTATATTATGACTGTAATAATTCTTCAGTAGACGGGTTAAAAAAAAAGGAGCAGAGGAAAAGGCATGAGAAAGAGATAAAGATTTGTTAAAGTCAAACTGGCTGCTAGTGCTGCACCTAAAAATGGTGTTTGGAACCACAGTGTTCCTRGTGGTGCTGCACTGAAGCCTCATTTTCTTAAAAGACTAGTTACTTTTGCCTCTTTACTCTGCAAGCTGTTATCAAGTAAGGAATATTGATCAGCCTTAAGCTCATTAACCATCCAGCCTGTCCTAATTAACTTAAGCCAGTTTCAGCTAGTGTTTTTTCTCCTAGTCCCTGAAATCTGCATCTTCATGCCATTTCTGTCAATGTGACTTTGATTCCCTCACTCCCCTTCTCTGGCTTCAGCTGTTTTCTTTAAATGCAAAATTTCTTGGCCTAATTGGAGAAGGATGAATGCTGTTAGACACATCGAGCAGGATGTCTGATTTGCAAGCTAACCTAAATCCTTGTTCCCAACAAATAAATGAGATATCTGGCCAATGGAGAAAGTAAGCGTGCAGTACAGACTGAACTTCTGCCTGGCACCTCTTCATMTAGCCCGGAGTGGACAGTAGAGTTTTCAGACCTGATAGAGATTCTCAGTATAGATTTTAGGGCTTTTCACTGTTATTGGATATTATCCCTGTCATGTTGATGGCCTAAGACCAGAAGAGAACTTTTAAAAGGGACTGAAGGAAATATGTGCCCCAGATCTAGTCCAGATGATCTGATTTACAAACCTTTATTTGTTATTTGTATTACAATTAGCATTGAGTAAGATTTTTTTTGGCAGATAGTAAAAAAAACTGAAAAAGGTGATTGGTAGGAGAAAGATGAGACTCAAGACAATTTCCAGATTTGTCTAAAAAAAAAAGTGAAAGAAATGTCAAACACTTGGAAAAAAATATTTTGTTTTGACATTCTGAAACAAAATAATTATATTTGGTTTTAAAGCTATTATTTGTTCAGAAACACATCTTTAAAAGGGGGTTAAATCTTGCCTTTTTAACATTCCATTTAAAGCTGAGTACTTCATTTTGGATGAACTCCAATGGCAGCTTCATGGAGTTTTTTATATTTTGTTTTGTTTCACAACAAAGCATAAAGTAAGACTGTTCCTTCTCTCTGCTGCAGACACGACAGACTAAGGGAAAATATATTGCAATGATTTTAAAGAGATTTAGGACCCAGAGCAGTGAACTAGAACTAACAAACAGAGAATAGTCTAACTAAATGTAACAGCTGCAGTGTGGATGTCTACTGAAACAGTCACCCTGGCTTCTGCTTAGAGTCGACAGAGAATAAAACACTGCAAAAAAATGCATCCTGGAGAGTGATGTGACTCTTCCTCAGGTAGACCTAGTAATAAGCCACCTAGTAACCTAGTGACGTGTGGCTGAGGAGTGTCAAGGACTCCTATGCAGCAAGAGTAAGGTTTTTTTGTACAGTTATCAGGAATAAAACACAACCAATAAACACAGGTAGTAAGATGAAGGGTAACTAGCCATTGGCAACTCTGGAAAGCATAGAGAGAAGCAGAGTTTGTCTTTGCTCTCTGACTCCCTCAACAGATGTACCTTGCAAAATTGTAGGGAATCAGGTACCATCAAGTAGAAATGAATCCTTTAAGAAAAGAAAAAAAAAAATCCCCATCATTGATGGGAAAGTAAACAAATTTTACAGGAAATAGATAATTTTTACAGGAAATCTTTCATCTTTCCCCATGAAAGACTGTGCAGTCATGAACTGAACTGTTTTTATAAGGCATTTGTTACGGTTCGTTGTGAGTTTAAAGATAAAACTTTGATTTTCTGGGGTATAAATGTATTTTCAGGAACTGTTTGCATGCTGACGTTTTATGGTCTAAATATATTGGAATGACTAACTCTTAAGATATTAGTCTGGACAGACAGCAACTTTTAGTAACATTTAGTATTTCTTTGACTCTGGTGAAGGCTGCTCCTCAATGCTAAAGATGTAGAAATGGATTCATGTTTAATAATTGATGGTAATTTCTAATAATTAAATATTAATTGTATTTTCTGAGCAGTGTGTATATTACTGAATGCTATACATATTTATCTCAAAGTATTAAAATGTATTAGCTTCCTTTTTTTAGATTACTTTAAACAATTCTTTCAGGGGTCTTGTCAATGTTGTAATAGCATGACAAATTAATGCATTTATTTGCTGACGTGTATTTCATATCAGAAATTATTTAAAACTGAGAGAAGGTTGTGGATGAGATCTCCAAGTTTCCCCATCACATCCAGATGCATTTCTTCCATCATAGCTGGCATTTCAAAGCTATCTGTCCCAGCCACGAATCCACCTCCCACTCAAAAACAACACGGATAACATCATCCTCACCTTTAAGCATTTGAAAATTGCATTTGCATTGTATCTTAACAGACATTTTTCTGATTGAATAACCTTCTGTTTGGTCAATTAATAATCACTTACATAGTTTGCATTTTTAGATCTTTTTCTGTATATACCTATTTTGCAGGTAGTGCTACTTCACAGAACATTCTCCTGGATTTCCACTGGACACTGAATAAAGTTAAGCTTGAGCATATACATTCATAGGAAAAAGGCCTATGGGTCTATGTGCTATATGGGACAGCAAGTGTTCATTTATTTCCATCTAAGGAAACCTTCCTGCACTGATTTCAGTATTTTAATAAAATGCATCTGATCATCTTTTCCTAGACAAATGTTTAGACTTACTATTTGTGGCATTAGTACTGAAATGATTTAGGACAGAGCTAAGGTGACAGTGGAGGACTCATCTGACCAAAGTTATCTGACCACCTTTTGGCTAGATGGCTCAAGGGAGAAGACATCTGCATTTAGTTAAAACGCAGCTCTTGCAAATCAGAAGGCAGATGCTTTTATGGGTGTAGGATGTCACGTTTTAGATGCCCTGGCCACCTTCCCAAGCAATGCAGGTTGCCAGAGGCTATCCTGGACACCTCACCAGCCTTAAACCTTAAAAACGCTCTTGGAAATGTAAGAGCAAAGTGTGGCCTAATATATCACACTTCATCTTTTCCTCACTGCCTGCATAAGCTTTCCTTGACCCCTTTTGCCCCCACTATGGTCAATCACAGTGAGAAACTGGGCCCTGATCCATCTGCTGGGRATGCCTGGAAATTACCCACAGATGGCTCCACAGACACGCTCTCCAGCCCCRGTGATGCTGTGTCAGGGTGGATGCATATCATATTTATTCGATTCATTGCCCACCCCATTACCAAGAGAGCATCTCTTCCTGGTGACAGAGTAGTGAGGGGGTGTTTTCTCCTGSTCTGACAGCAGCCCCTTTACCCTTGGGATCTTTATCCTGGTGAAAGCCAAAAGAAGCTCAGGAGATGAGACATTCAAGAGCAAATCACTTTATTAAACCTTTATGGACAATATACAACTACGAAACAGCTATTGGGGAACATAATTAATTAGACTCTAAACTAAACATCTAAGATAGACCAGGTAGACAGTGTCATGAAACTACCAGCTCTTTYCTCTTAAGTATTACACTTACTGGTCAAGCTACAGACATCCCTACGATAGACCTCTAAAATCAGGTGAGAGCCCCAGCCGGATAGYGTAAGGATGGTCAGTACCAGAGTGGGGCTCAGTTGCTCACATAATACTTGAGATAAAATCCTGTACCCTATTTGGACTCCAGGTGCCAGACCAGAAAAGGATGGATCTTCTGAAGCTCCTGTTTCTTGTCTCTCATGCAGATGTCTCTGATACCATAGTGTATATATCTATAGTGCATTTATGTAACTCATCTATGCTGAGTTACATAAATACCATAATACGTAAATAAATAATACTCTTTTCAAGTTCACCATGAGACAGATTTTCATGGACCTAGAAGGAAAAGTATGAATAACTGTTACTGGACTGGCTCTCTGAAAATATTATCTTTAGAAATTCCTCTCAGCTTTGACCATTTATTCTTAACAAAGCTATTCATAGATCTTTTTCTATCTAGTTGGAACAAGAAGGCAGGGAAACGAGGGCAGGGAGAAGAGTACTTTTCAAAAAGGGCCACTTTTCCCCAAATATTTTCTTGACATAATTTTTACAATCTCTTAGTGAAAGCTTTTTTTTTTCTTTTTTCAATGTAATACTGTCAGCCATGCAAATTACACTACATAATAGAATTGACTTTACTAAAATTACTGATAAGAGCACTGCTCTAAAGAACAGTTGTGTTTTGCAGTTTTTATGTTAGAAAAACTTACGGTTGCRGTCATTGAACAGTGTAGGTAGTAAACAATGGAAAATAGAAATTCAGTAATGTGAACAGAATATTTAATATCTGAGAAAGTAATCTATTCCAAATAATTCTTTTTTTTCTCACTGTGTCTTGTTCTATTTGCATTTCAATTACTGCTATTACACTAGCGTATTATATTCCTAGATCAAGAGGATATAGTGAATAGTATTTGCTCAGTAAGTGTCTTGACAGTTATGCGTATTTCACTTGAACAAAAATATTATTGGACAAAGATACAAGAAATGATTCCCATAGGCATGCATACTATCTCKCATCACCTTATATGCCATGGGCCCGATCTTATTTCATCTACTCTGCAGTAAATTCATTATGACATGTGAAGCTGTTCTGGTTCTACTTTGCTTTAAGATTGATCAGGACGATATGTCTCAACGGCTCTGTATCTCATGTTTCAATACTGTACGGGAAAAATAGTTTTAAAATGAGCTATGATGTAACACTTTATATTCAATTGACTTCATGCACAAAATGTGCGAGGGAGGTGAAAATTTTCTGTATTTTGTTGAAAAATAGGATTCCTTCAGTTGTTTTTATTTTATATCCCAACCTTTTATTTTCAGCAGCTGAAAATCACTGAGATGTTTACTATAAAGGAAGGACTCCTGAAAAATGACACCAGATGACCACAAGAAGGAWTTTTTCTCAAAAATAATTGGAATGTTTTTGCTGAATTGTCATTTCCAGTATTTTAGTTTAACTCCGCTGTGCAAGCTTTCCAAGTCGATTTRCAGAAAATAACGATTCCAGCAAAACCTGAAACCAGGAGAAGTGTATGTGATTTGGTGGGTCTTAATGGAGGGTTGTTTGAAGCATTAGAAGAAACAGAAATAACTGAGCAAGAGTTTTCCTGTGTTGACAGCAGGAAAAGACCAGCTGCTRTCAGAACCTCCTTCAAGCTTTCTGAGGTCCTCAAATTTCCAAGCACACTGCAAATTCAAGGCTGCTGTGGCATCAGGGCTTACGTTTGTGTATACAAGCAAGAACTTCTACCTGTCCCAACAGTATGTTTTCATATTGAAATAGCTGTTGATGGGTGTCAGCACAGCTCCCCTCCAGTACAGATGACAAAGATCCTACAAACGTGCCCTAAATGATTGGATTTTCTCTCTCTACTTTTTTTTTTCATCAGGCAGAAAACTCTGACAGAAGCCAGTCAGCAGTAGGTACATCAGTTTGATTAGTCTTATCAAATTTGACTTTATATTTGAGAGCACATGGTATTTTTTCCATCAGTCCAGTAATCTGCCTGCAGAAGTTACTGCTGACATAACAGCAAAYCCATCATGATGACAAGCAAGCCAAGTTTCAGAGAACTAGCTGTCAAATACAATCATCTCACTTGGAATAGTTTGCTTCCTAGATGAGAAGAATTTTCGAAATTCCCTTTATAATCAGAGAGTGGCATTTTCAGAAAAAAAAATTTCCTTCCTCCCAACAAACATATCCTGAACAGGTAAAAAGTACCTTTCAGAGGTACCTCTCTTCTGTATATAGAAAGCTGAGACAGATAATTTGTACTAACCACCTGGCTTTTATATGACTATCTTTCGTTGGCTAATACATTCATACAGAACTCATCACAAATCTGGATTAAAATCATAACATTTTCACTATCCCAAGGGAKAATCTGTTTTATATGATTATCTAGACCTCCTGACTTATGTTGTCATCCACCATCCAGAGTTTATATGGTAACTGCTGAAAAATTAACATTTTATATAATACCGTAACAACGATGACTGGATAGTCCGGTTACTATTTTTCCTTGGAAGCTCCTCTTGGTAGAGAACACCACAGAGAATTAAACCTAAAATGAGAGAATAATTAGTAAGAATGATTATTAATTGAAGTAAATCACCAAGGAATTTGTAGATTTTGTTTCTCCTGGAGACTTATGCCTTCACTTGAAATTCCATAGAATTTATGTTGTAGTTACACTCTTATCAGCTGGCCCAGCAGGAGAGAAATTGTGGAATTCTCTTGACTGTGTTATCTGGAGAACTAGACATTTTAATGTCTTTTTCTAATCTCACATGTGATGACAGTGTAAATTCATGAATAAAGGAATCACACTCCCACTTACAATACACAGAGAAAGTTATAGGAGAACTCTGCAATAGTGTAATATCTGTTAGCAGGGATATAGAAAAAAACTCCTCACTAGACGCTGCAGGAATAACTTCAGATGGCTCAATTTTCTGTTGGGACAGGTAGAAGTTCTTGCTTGTATACACAAACGTAAGCMCTGATGCCACAGCAGCCTTGAATTTGCAGTGTRCTTGGAAATTTGAGGACCTCAGAAAGCTTGAAGGAGGTTCTGATAGCAGCTGGTCTTTTCCTGCTGTCAACACAGGAAAACTCTTGCTCAGTTATTTCTGTTTCTTCTAATGCTTCAAGAACTGAGCAGCTGAAAAACTCCTACAAACCCCACTGAACTTAAAGCTAAGATAATTAGCTTGGCCTGTGTAGGAGAGATCCCTTCCACACTTGCTTTTTCATTCATTTCACACAGGTCTCATTGCACTAACTCCTTCTAAGACCCAACTACCCCCAAACCAAGACCCAAACTTTTCCAACTTCTACTCCAGGTGGAAAGTAGCACCTTAAAAGWAAAATGCACTAAGTATATTAGACATTTGTGCCTCTTCTTGAAGTACTAGCATCCTTGCCCTGCTCCACGTTGGCCCTGTTCCTCCTCTCTGTCATCCATCTGCAGGTCATTTCCGTGGATGAGCATACCAGGAAGCCAAGGAACTATGATACATCACATTCCAGCAGTGTTTGCCCTCGCATCATACTCCGTTTGGATCAGCTGCGGACTGCTCGCCTGGCCAACTGGCAGCTTTCCTGGGAGAGTGTTGAAATGTCTGCTCTGCATCCTGGCCAGTGAGGACTGGTCTTCAGGAATGTTTTGGGGTCAGTACTTTTTATCTTTCACTAATATCTTGATTTCTCATTGGTGCATGGGAATCGAGTGTTTTATATCCAGTATTCTGATGAAGCAGAGCGGAAATTTTCCTGATGAAATGGCATTTTTGGTATTGTTTTTCCCAGGCCTATTCTTCTCCTGTGTGTGGGWGTCTTAAATGGTTCATCCATTCCACTGTTATAATTTCAGTGACTGTTTTTCTCAATGTTTTACTCTCTGCTGAGGAGGATTCTTTTTGCAGCTTGCCTATGAGACAGTGAGATTGCAAGACTAAATAAGATGAGAAATTCATTCTTCCTTCTCCTGTTTTTTCCAGGGGTGATTGTTCTGAATATGGTATCTCAATGTGCTCACAACCAAGATCCATGTACTTACTTATGGCTTCCTGCAYTTAGGTTTTTGGATACAAACTTTTCTAATACAACTAGGAGGGAAGRGAGAAAAGGAAGGAGGAAGGATGACTATCCTTTGAATAAAAATAGTGATTAAAGCAATCACTAGTGGGATTTTCTGTGTTTGCCTCACAGAAAATAATTATTTAATGGTCATTAAAACAAAGAGAAGCTTTTCCTCAAATCTGGTTTGCTCTGGCATTTCTTTACCTCATATTCTTAAAGGCAGTGAGTTCAAAATAACAGGTCTCCTGAAACATGAAGCTTTTAAGCTTAGGGAGGGTGTCAAGARGATAGAGCCAGACTCTTTTCAGTGGTGGCCAGTGATAAGACAAGAGGCAAAGGGCACARACACAGGAAGTTCCATCTGAATATGAGGAAAAACCTCTATCTGTGAGGGTGACAGAGCATTGAACGGGTTGCCTAGAGAAGTTGTGGAGTCTCCTTCTCTGGAGATATTCAGAACSAGGACACAGTCCTAGCAAACATGCTCTAGATGACTCTGCTTGAGCAGGGTGGTTGGACTAGATGATCTTCAGATCATTTCAGCTCAGCCAGAGGTCTTTTCCAACCTCAATCATTCTGTGATTCTGTAATTAATAGGCATGAAAAATGGTAAATCACATTGACCCACCTCCTTTTTCTTTCAGTCAGAAGTCCCTGATTTGCATTTCATTTCATTTCATTRCAGTCCAAGAGGATCTTCCCAGGGCAATTCGACAGCTCCTCCTGTCCCTTCTCCATGTAGCCAGGTGCAAATATTCTTCACTGAAAAGAKGTCTCTGCACCAATTTTCATCTAGCACAGTGATAAGAAAACAATCACTGAACTTGATGCAATTCAGATAATATTCTTCTACACCAGCGAAGGGGACTGGAGAAAGTCTGAGTTCACTTTAAGTGAGGCTATTTGTGAAGGGAAGAGACAATTATCTTTTATAAGTTTGTGTCCTATAAGCTTCATTTCTGCTCCACCATCTTGACTTTCTGGTGAGAGTTAAAAGTCATAAGTTTTCAAACCTTACAAAATGGGTCCCAGGTCATTAAGATAAGTCCGTGAAATAATTTGTCCTTGGCAGCTACACTTCAACTACAGAGAAATCATCTCTCAAAGATAACACCCAAGAGGTAATTATATATTTCTGAATGGAAAAGACAAAGATAGATGAGTCAATTCCCCTTGTGTGAGAGCCATCTTAYGTACGGAGTGCTTGAAAGACTGCTGCCCACATCGCCGAGGAAAACTGAAAACTAGCATGAGTAACAAATACTGGAAAAGGTCCGTATGACTTTTTCATTACAGTTACGGAAATTTAAGTGTTAGGCGTGAGAAAGTGATTTAATTTAGCATTCTGTAGTGACCGCTGTATTTTCTAGGAATTTTCTAGGACTCTACATGGAAGGCTTCATTAAATGCCAAAGCTCTGGCAAAAGACTCATCAAACATAGAACTGAGCATGGCAAAAAGATATGTGTTTTCTGGTTAAAAGCACCATGGAAAGATTTCAGATCCATGAGGAATAGAAGGAGACCAAACTTGTAAGGTTATTTTTTCACTCAAGAGTTGCCTTAGATTTAACATTCAATTGGTCATATCACGGACTTTCCCAGAGCATGTCCTAGCTATTCTTAGTTTCTTTCTCCAGGAATCAAGAAGCAATGAAACTGAGAATACTGATGTCTCCCTTGATATTACTTAAATATGAGAAAGTTCATCACATTAAACAAAGCTAATCAAATTGTTAAATAATTGGAATCATTTCTTTTTCCTTCACTGCAATGCTAGCTAAATGTCCTCCACAGTGATATGTACAACTCCCATAACTAAGTGTAAAATAAATAAATAAATAAATAAATCCAAATGCATTCAGAGTAATAGATCAAAGGAAGTACAGGGTCATCTGGAAACCAACATCTGCAGTGCCAGAGAAAGCTAGGACAAAGGCAGAGAAGAATTTAGGAATGCAAACCCCTCCGCTCGAACAGTTACACAGGCGGACACATGCAGCAGTGATTAAAAACAGTCCGGTTGGCAGGGAGTGACTGCCAAAGGAATGGAGAAAAGAGGAGACCTTGTCAGGGGGACGCTGGGTGAGACAGAAAGCACCAGGTTGAAAGGAAAGTATTCTGCCTGGAGTGCTTTAGATCTCAAGTATTTGTGCATAAAGCAGTAAGTGTTTGTGCTCTGTGTGTGCAGATTGCTGCAGACCTAGTAAATCTGATGTTCCAGGAAGTATTTGAATCCAATCGCATGGTCTCCATACCAATTTTCCACATCCATGCAGTGAATCCAGCTTTTTCCCCAGTTCTTCAAAGCAGGAGTATTTTTTACAATATTTCACAGTGCCTGTGGATCAAGTAGAACCGACAACTGGCGTGTGAGTCAGAGATTAAAATACCTATTTGTAGGGCCCACATGTGAATTAATGGTATAAATTCTCATTAGTCAATGGAGATTTATGAGACACTTCCATTGCACAAGTACAGGCACCAGGAATCGTAAGAGACAAGACCTTTA
This sequence comes from Rhea americana, assembly GCF_003343005.1. Classification (NCBI taxonomy): domain Eukaryota; kingdom Metazoa; phylum Chordata; class Aves; order Rheiformes; family Rheidae; genus Rhea; species Rhea americana. The sequence continues at coordinate 5,214,763 of NW_028186612.1, forward strand.
AAGACATCTGCGGGGGCTGGTAGATATGTGACCTCTGAGAGATATTTGTCCTTTGAAAGCGGCAGCTGAGAACGAGGATGGAGGCATGGACCTAAAGGCATCTACTSTGGCACTTGTGTGTGATACCTTTGTGTGGACAGCCAAAGCAGAATGGTTGCTGTCGGGTGACCTACTGGGTGCTTAAACATTCAGCTAACATCTAGGCATTCAACTCTAGGTAATTCTTTTTTCTGTAGGCAGAATTTCCTGCTGAGAAATCTATCTTCTGTGTTGCCTTACGGCAAGTACAATGTATCCCCAAAATCTGAGCATATGAAACTATTTTCATTATTTTTGATTTTGATATCTCCTGCCAGTGCCAAAAGCCATATTCATCTCCWACAAAGCAAAATCAAAGTTTTAGAAAGCAGTAGCCTGTTAGCAGTGATAGGCATCTGTGAGACTGGCAGAATAGGATGAACRAATATTCTTATCCCAATAGAGTTGTGCTCCTGCAGCTGCTGTATGTTTGCTCACGACACAAAGACACAAAATCATTTGTGTTGCTAAACTGAGACCTTGTCTCAAGTGTTAGTACTTTACTAATCAGCAGAAGTCTCTTGGTATTTGAGTTGGGCCATCAGTCCTTTTGATGGATGTGCAGTGTCCAGTAGTCCAGGTGAAGACTGAACAAAAAAGATTTTTCAACGTTTTTCCGTTGGATCAGTAAAGAAAACTAGCCTCAGGCTAAAGTGTGAGACCTTGGGCCTGAAAGGTACTSTGCAAAGGCATTGACCAGCATTACCAGCTCTTCCTTTCTCACATGCACTAAAGTCAATAGGATTGATTCCTGTGAAAGAGTTTGCAAAGTCTATATTATAGACCATATTTATTATGCTGTTCCTTGACCTCAGAACTGATGTATGGTATCTCAGAGAGAGACATCTCAGGGAACTCTTCTGAGTTCTCTGACATCAACCTATCTAGGTTTCTGGCCAGAAACTACTGAGGTAGATTAATTTTTTCTAGTACTTCTTATATTTGCTGTCCTAGCCTAAATATTTCTCATGCTTGTCATGCACTGTTATCATGATACTCAGAACCGAAAATGTTGCAAGGATTCCTTAGACCAGAGATCTTCCAGACTACCTTCRGACCTTGTATGAGGATATTTGGTTTCCAAGACAGACTAGCACTGTAGTGCTTGTATTTAGATGAGCATTCAAGTGCTAGCGTCACTTATCTAAGACATAATTGCAGTCATTTATGTGTTTCCATAGCACCTGCTTTAATTCAGTTATGAAACCTCTAATAGAAACTTCAAAATCTTGACATCGGGGCTGGCCACAGAAATGAGGTAAAATTTATCTAAAATATTAATGAACATTTTAACACAACTAGAACCCTATCAACACAAAAGTGCCATCTTTTTTCCCGATAGCCCAAGATATGGGGTCAGGTAAGACCCCACTCCTAGAGAAAAATTTCAATTCAACCTCAGCACCAAGTGACTGTTCCTCAAACATATTCAAGCAGAACACAACCAGTGAAACCACTGTAATTTCATTCCTATATGTTCTATGGAGTAGACAGGAGAAGGAAACTGCTTTGAGTAAACTCCTGTCCCACCAACATTTTGGCCTGTTCTAACACTTTCCCAGGCAAAGTTTGGGCATGGTTGAAAAGCACGCACCAAGGATCATTCCCAAAAGGCTGTTACGGAGGAGAAACAGGTAAAAGATTTGAAGTAGATGGATGTGACATTCCAATGCCATTTCATCCTAGGGCACAGAGCAATCCCTGTATCAGGGCCAAGAGCCCTGGACACAGGACCCCTCCTGTCCTGGGAGTAAGGCTGGCTGTGCCCARAGCCAGCTGTCTCTTAGGAGAGAACTGCTTCAAAAAGTTCAGCCAGCTTTGGACTTCTTCAAGAAGAAGCTAAAAGAAGCCTTGACACATTCTCCCCACAGCACCTTCTTAGCTGTGCCAAGAAGCCTCATCTTTCTCTCTGAAGCAACTTTTAAGCTGCTGTATAGAAAGACACAGRTGGAGAGATCTAGATTCATATTTGGTCCAGCAATTGCGATCATCCAATTTAGATGTTAGCCTTCAAAGATCGGCCAAAATAGGGTGAGGCAAGTGTCTTATCCAAGATCATACAAACCATCTGGTATCACYTTGTGGTCTCCAGAGCCTGCACATTTTAGTTACAGAAAGAAAGGTGAAACAGATGTCATTCACATGGTTTTATTTAGGGCAACATTTAGCTCATCTCAGCTATCTAGTAATTAGATTTCTACTATATCTTAAACTATTTAGACTGCCTCTATATTCCCTGCAGAAACATATGCAAAGGGAATCRTTACAGGTGTTGAGAATATGTAGGTTTTCTGTCCTGGCTGATGAGAGGGACTAGACAGTTTAAATTAGAGGTGATGAAATTCACCTTTGCGATTTCATCCTTTTCCGCAGCAGCCAAAGGGTCATTTGCTGCTAGACTGCAATTTTTTTTTCTTCTAAAAATCTTAACTTTTTTTGCATTTATGACTGTGCTAACATCTTTGTGTAGTAACCCTGTGTGTGAAGTCAGTTCTGCTTGTCTTTCTTCTCTAGGTTCTTAATCATATTTATTTTTGTTTACTTGCTTGATTCTGTGAATAAAATAATAGGTTTCTTCTTTATATGGAAATAATTGCAGAAAACATAAAAGAAAATGCCAGCTGTCAAAAGCCCTAGCTCTCCAACAGTCATGCAGTCAATGCATCCATTCTATTATTCCTCTAATGAATGYGGATAACATTTTGGAAAAGATGGAGCAGAATACCTGCTAGCAGGCTTCTTTTGCTAGGATCCAAGAAAACAGTTTTGAAAACAAAGTAACAAAAAAAAACAGTCCCTTTAAATTGATGCTGTGATAAACATGGCTTTTGTTCAGCTCGGAACCCACAGGGCTTAATCCAAACAGTTACACAGCGATTGTCAACACAAGCCTGGCTAAGCAAACAGCATTGTAACAGTGGTTTTCTTTTTCTTTCTTTTCTTTTATTTTTTTTTCAATTCGCAGAAATGGCTGTGTGTGCATGAGTCTGTGCATGTGTGAGAGAGAGACTTTCCTTTCTCCCCTTGTCTTGCAGCATTATCTTTTCCAGCAGTTAAAACAACTTACAGGAACTGTACTATTTTTAGTTCAGTATTTCGAAACATCGCACAAACTGGAGAATGTTAACTCTTAAAGAAGAGGAGACTTTTTTTTTTCACTTGTATATTTGTTTCACCATAGGTGGGGCTGGTTTGACCATTTATTACTACAACTGCTTGATGTTTCCCTTTACAAGACCCAGTTTTCACAGCTTATAGCTTTGCCAGACTAACCATTAGGGTCTGAAACTGTCCAAGCCAGGTTTCTGGCTCATGCTGATTTCTCTTTTTTAATTTTAGATGTAGACAAAACATTAATCCATYTCTGAGTAGAACAGTTAGAGAAAATTAGTTGCTTTGCTCACATAAAAAAAAAATCAAATAGTCTTTTGCTTTTGCTTTTTTACCTTCTGCTGCAAAAAAAAGGGGCATTGAAAACTGGCAGAGGGCGTAGACGAAGAAAAGGGTTTACATTAGACGCAGGCTTTTCATCCTTCTTTTGAAAAGCACCCCAGTTTAAGCAATGTAAAGAGCTCTGAGAAATCACCARCTGCGCAGGGATAGAAGAAAGTTTTTAACAATCTACTTAGACACCTTGAATAGTACAACAGGAGAACGATAGCCCTAAATTCAGGGAGTTAATTCAATGAAAACTCACCTGAATTGATATAGCATGCTCCAGTTTAGGTGCTCCGAACACTAGAGGAGGAGGTTGGTCTTCTCCAGCTTCAGCTCTCACGATGCTGTTCTTTTTATATGATTACCCRCGGGCTGGAGCCCTCACGGAGGAGATGAGACACCTCAGTACGAGGTCAGTCTCGGTCTGCGGGATTCAAACCTGCATCCCAGKCTTTAGGAACAGCTGTAGATGAGCACATTCCCCAGCCCTGCTGAGCACTGCGGTGCAGCCAGCTGCGAGTAGATCAGGGGACAGAAGAGACCAGCCAGGAGGAAGCTTAGCCTCTGTCCTGATGATTAGGCCCTTTAGCTGAGAGGCAGTTGTAGGACTGCAGTTCCTGTAGTTTTTATTATTTGTGGGTTTTGCCCAGCTACTGTCTCAGGCAATCGTAATATGTAAGTAATCCTTACATCAAACAGCGGTCTCAGCTCTTCGGTAGAGGAAACATTTTGTTCTGAGCTCCATTTTCAAAGAGGCACCAACGCCTGTTGGAAGAGAGATCAATGGTCACGATAGACACAAGATGGGTGTATGTTTGCCCGCGATGTAGGTATCTCTTAAGAGCCTAGACTCCTGGCACTGTCTCTGGAAAGAGTAGATTCTTTCAGACACTGATTTAAAGCACAAAAATAATCCAGGTTCTATGATCTATCCTCTGGAGGAACATATAATGCCTCTTGAATTAATAGTACGGCCATTAGTTGCCCAAGTTAAACAGCATGAACATTCCCCCGAGTCTCAGCTTCTCTCCACCTCCTGTCTCGAGCCCCGGGGTGGCTCAGCCGCATCACGAACCCAGCAGAGAAGCCAAAAGCTGTCAGTGCACAACATGGGACGTCTTACTGTACCTCTCTGAGGAGGTTTGCTGGGGACAATTGTTTTCTGTTTGGTTAGACATAAGTCCTTTGAGCAGCACATTGTCAACATCGCTTTCCAACACGAGTGTTTCTTCTTCACTATCTCTTGCTGTTAGTTCCTGACTGACCTCGGCTGGCTTATGAAATCTAAAAGATGTTTGTCTGTCTTCTCAAAATGGGAATATATTTTTCTTGAAAGCAGGCCATGCTCTTCTCTCGGTATTGGGCAGGGGTCCATACCCTGACATCAAATTATCCGTAACTTTATAGCTGTCTAAGATGGCAGAGCTCAMATGCTGCAACTCAATAGTCATTTTCTACGGCTAGGTTAAGGAGAGGATAGACAGAATTTTAGTACAGTTCATTGCCAAAAAAATATATGCACATAAGGCTGGACTTTCCTGGAAAACTTTATTTTTCACAGATAATCTTATTATATCTCTAGCTGGAAATTTACAAAAGGATTATTATATATTTTGTTCGAAACAGAGCATCAGTCTTTCTCTCTCAGGTTTTTTTAAAAAGCCTTGCTTATCCTATTATTATAATGATATATATGTATGACAAGTAGCATTTTAATACTGTTCAGTAAGAAATTCAAAAGAATTCATTGCCAAAAAAAAAGAAAAAAAGAAAAAAAAGGAAGAAGAAGAAGAAGTAGAGGAAGAACAGCAAGATTTTTAATTTGGTTAATTTGTGGTTAATTTTTGACACGGGCTTAAATAATTAAAATACATTTATACAGCTTTCTAAAGTGATAAAACAGATTCATTTTAGCACTCTTCACACTCCTTGACCTTAGTGGGTCTATTCAGATTTGCTCTCTGAAGGACCTTCTCTTTCTGCACAGACCACATAGCTTAGCCATCTTCCTTGGGCTGCAAAGARCTGGGGTGAATATTGCTACTGTCACCATGCAGCAGGACTAGGTTATTGTGAAGGAATAAAAGAAAGAAAAGAAGAATGATCATAAAACCTTGAGAGGTAGAAAAAAAGATGGCAGGCTAATTGCAAAGCTATGCACATTGGATAGGGCTCATATCTCCAGATTGTAGCTATTTTAAATGCTCATATTTAATGTAAGCTGGGAGGAAGCTAGGTGGATTCTGTTCCAGCTTCTCTCAGCTACCTAGAAAGGGCACTGCTCCATTTCATTTACTTTTACAGAGAGCTGTTGTGAATTTGGCAATAAAAGAATAATAAACATTAAGTTTATCTGAATCCCACGATTATTCATTAACCCATATTACTGGTTCTTCTCTGTCTCCCTATAGATATAGTGGCTTGATAGCAACATGTGGAAGCAATAAATTATGCTAAAATTACTTATTAATTATCAATAATTAATGAAACTAACAAGCTATTTTTCCAAGCTCCACTGGACAAGCATTTAATCCCTGATAGCCYTTGGAAATGAAGCAACTGGAAAGAAGAGAATTCCTTCCTACAACATACTTCCTTTCCGACTTCCATAAATGGTCATTTTTTCCAGAGCAGAGGCAGGCAGCATCTGGTGCAATAGGAACATAGAGGTCAGTTTGGTTTTTTAACTGCTGCTGCAGTATAGATAAATATGCAAAGCTGGACTAAACATTTTTCAGAGGGTGCAGATTTATCCTTTTTTATTCTGCTTGCCTCCTTGACTTGTTAACCCTTGTACCAGAAATGCAAACTATAATAAGAATCTAATTYGCACTTTAACATAACATAGAGAAGTCCTGATCCTTATGAGCATGCAAGTTTAAGAAGACCCCTGGCAGTAAAATAGTAGCCTGAGTATACTCTGGCTGAATAATTAGACAATTACTCAGAAAATAGTCATGTCTGATTACACCCATTATAGTACATTATGGTTGCATCTCTACTAGTAAATGAAGCAGGACTAAGACTCATTTTCTGATTCTTAGACCATCAGGCGCAAGCCTGTATGAAGTCAGTTGAATCATGTTCTTCGGTAAAGTCRGTCAGACTGGACAGTTTGCAACAAAGTGGTGGAATATCAAGATGTAAAATAAGTATTATAGATCCCAGGTATTTTGATCTATCAATATATAATCCAATCAGTCTTGCTTTTTCTCCATAAAAAACAAGATAAAATGAATGACAAACATTTTGCAGGCATATGCAATATTGTGATACAGGTATTACAAAAGCTTCTTACCTAAGTGTTCGGTTATTGCAGCTAAAGGCTTTGATGAAGAACAGAATTCTCAGCAGCTCCAGACTGGTGCTAGATTTTATTCCAAGTAAAGGCAAAACTGTACACTTGMACTTTCCAAAATTTGAAAGAAGATATGGCTCACAAGTTAGAAGAAGAAAAATTGGAAGGGATGAGCAAAAATGGAGCTTGTCTGCACGACTAGCCATGTTTCAAGCAGACTCAGGTTTCTCTTTAAAGACGTAAACTCTACTTCAGACGTGAGTGAGTGTAATCTGCTCTTTCTCTCAAAGGAGATATTTGTGATGATCTTAGCATCAACAAATCCTTTAAAKAAATGCAGCTTTCCATGAGGAACTTTGCAGCTTGCTCTGTCTCTCTGTCTGCAGGTATAATGGCTGCTTGCATGTCTAGCCAGTTAGTGCCTATTCTATATGTTAGATTTCCTATGACGATGTCTAAAAATCAGATGTTTTAAAAATTGTGATACTTCTAACCACTTCCCTGGGAAGACTTAACAAGTCACTGTGTTAGGAAGTTGCTGGTTATTCTTTTGTCTTTCTTATAGTCACACTATGCTTYCCTTGACTACAATGCTGCAGTTGTTATATTGGGTTGAAGGCACCTTTTCTTGTCTAGTTTTGAAAGCAAAGCAGTCCTGGGTGTATCTTGCTTCTGCAGGAAAGACTACAGGGAACACAAGACTTRAGGAGCAGAGCTGCATCGAAACAGTGAAGGAATTCATTTCCCCTAACTTCAGGGATCTAAATAGAAGCTACTTAGAGATGTTCTTTGTATGGTCAAGCCACCGTGGAAAGAGATTGGTCTGTCTGCTAACATCTGTCTATTGACAGTCAAGGGTGACTACTTAGATTCAGATATGCAATTGTTAGATACCTAAGTTAAGGCAATAAATCCACCTGCAGTGAACTGTAGACCCCAGAAAGTGGCCAAGTTTGAAGAGTGGTTTTCCATAACTGAACTGGGAGACAATGAGGAAAGGGGAAAGAAGTGTATTGTCCTACTGCTTCTAGATAAAATCCTTCTTCYCTCTTGCCTGCACTTACCCCTTACTCTTGATGTTTCCATTTTTCCAAATAACTTCAAACCTGTTTGTCTCTTCTATTTTCTTTCAGCTAAGTATGACTGTGCAGCCTGAGAGAATGCATAAATACGAGTGTCTGAATTTCTGAGATGTATTCCTATCTGAARTACATAAGGTCAGAACTTTACTTTCTTTCATGTACTTCATGAAAACCACTTCATGTACTTCATGAASTCCACCACTTCAGTGCACGCTCCTCTATATAGAAGCATCTCTTCTACAACATCTTTTAAAGAATATTATCCACTCTGCTATCCAGGAAGATGGCACAGTTCTTCATCAGGTCAGAACTGGTGGAAAGTCGTGAAGGATAAACAGCACAGCGAATTTACCTTGACAAGTTTCTTCCAAGGGAGCAGCTTGCAAGTTGGATGAGATTTTTTTTTTTCTCCTTAAGCATAAATGATCAGGAAATACAAATGATCAGGAAAGTCTAGAACTGTTGAAGAAGTGAAAGAAGTAAAAAGAGATATTATGCAGCGGATGTTTTTTCTACTGATTTCATATTCCYAGGACTTAAAACCTATAAGAGATGGAAAAGGAGGTAAGAAGAGAGCCAGGAGCTTATGCAATGAGTTACAGATCTTGCCTTGAGATAACCTGCAACTAGAGGTAGACCCAAGAGACAAGCTGTATGTTCTTTCCTGAATTTTGCATGGAGGCTGAGGAGATGGTTCAAATCCAGATACTCAGAGGGAAACTACWGACAGAAAATGTTCTGTGGCAAAAGTAAATGCTCTGTATTTCATACAGAAGTGTTTATTGACTGGTTTGAGAATCACTGTAGCATGGCAGTGTGTTAATGGAACCGGGACGCCAGACGAGTCAGTGCTGAATTTTTTCATTTTACGTAAAATACCAAACAGGGGAGAACAAAGGCAGGCAGGATATATCTGCTTTTTTCCAGTGTAAACATGAAGTTATGCCACCCAAAGGGAAGAACCTAAAAGGCTTGATTTAGATCTAGTTGAGCCTTTTAATGAATTTGAAAGAAATCAACTTTTACCACTTGCTCATAGAAAACTCACAGACCATAAACAGCTGATGCTTTCATTATAACGTATTGGGAGGAATCTGCTTTCTCTGGGTGGCATCCTTATTGCATTTTACATGCTACTAAACATACAAAAGGCTGTGTGTTTCAAATGATTAAGAAATGATATTTAAAAGTTAGCACATTTATTTTTAAAATAGAAGTGAGATCTTTACTTGTCAACTTCTCCATAGCCCTAGTACCTCGCTCTGTCATGAAAGAGGATTTTCGTCCTGTAGTAACTTCTAATTAATTTTCTTTTTAGTGTGAAACTCTTAAAATCCATGCTTGTGCTTAATCATGTCAAACCTGCCAAAATACATGAAGGTTTGATGGGATTAAATCCAAAGTAACATTGCACAGAAGGATGTGTCACAGCTAGAAATTTATGTATTCTTTGGAATATGGACAGAAATAAAATTCATTTTATGGTGGCACCTTACAGCCAGCRCTCACTGAAAACACCTATTAATGTCCAGACATGCTCATAACTTTTTCTTTTTGACTGCATAAGGATTTTCTCAATGTAAACATCATCTGCTATTTTACATCTTCCTGTTTATGATGGCGTGGAAATTATTTGCAAAATAAAAACCAGAAACATCAAATTGTGTTTACAGGAAGAAACTGGGGGCGATGAGGACTGCAAGCAGAGTGTGTCTCTTGAACCAAAGTAGAGAAGGAAAAAAACCTCACTGAATCCTCAGCTTCATTTCTCTGCAATTTCTCCCACACTAAARTAAAGGTGGAGGAATGGGACTGTTTAATTAAGATCTTGTGAAAGTAAGACAAAAGGAAAACACTTCATAAAAAGCAAGTTAATTGAAAAGAATACCCACTGGAGGGGGAATCCWGACTCAGGTCTGTGGCTGGCTTTGAGAAGCTGAAGGAACCGAGATTCAGATATTTGAATGCGGATGTCTGCATACGGGCGCCCGCAGACGACCCCGCGGTGCATAAACTCGAGTTGTACACAGCGGAGATCTCGTCGATACGGTCAACGAGTTTGAGAGCGCTTTGCYGTTCAGCCTCACGCGAAGGCGCTTCTTCAGCTCATGAGCTCTCTCCGTTGACCGTATGGTCCTGATCTTCACTGGCAACAACGGCCACTTTTATGCTTAGCTCGAAACCGGAGACKTATATTAGCCATCCAAGGCTCGGTTCGGTCGTCCTGAGCACAGGGATTTGGGAYGCCTCAGGGCAACATCTGCATGAGTTTGGCAAGGAAGAGCCTAAAAGGAAAGGCAGCAGGGCAGATGGGTTACTCCGGAGCATCCCCAATGGTCCTAGACACACGTATACGGGGAGAATCAAATATAGGTGGCCGAATCTGGGTCAGACAGCCTAATTTCACCTTTCTTTTCACCCTCACCTTGTTTTACCCTATCTGACTGCACTCAAAGCTCCAGGCTTGCCCCTTCTATGTTTGGAGAGAGTTTTGTTTGGGGTCAAGCATCAGCTCTTTCGCACTCTATCATACTGTAAAAAAAAAAAAAAAAAAAAAGATTCTTAAGAAAAATGTGTGCCTAGTGATATTTTCCTCCCAGATGAAATTCATGAAAGGTAGGAGGTTTTTTTTGTTTTTTTTTTCCTTTAAAATTGAGCCAGAATAAGGAAAAGAAAATTTCTTGCAAAAGTCAGTTCCACTGTAGTGGAGAGTAAGTCACGGAGACCGTTGGAAATGAAAAGGCTTGCAGGACTGTCTGCAAGAGCTTCTCAGCTGATTTACTGACGGTGGGTGGTATCAACACAGCTGCAACGTGATGCTCCTTCAGCACGCRGAAAACCTCAGCACAGGCACCGCGAACACAGGTTAAAATGAGATTGCAGTACAGATGCCTTGAGCAGCTGCCTATACCATACTCGAAGGCAGATACTCAGTTATTCAGTTTCTACACAAATCTTTGGTTGATATTAACMTCACATATTTATTTTGAAGCTCACGTGAAAAGCAGATGCCTGGATGAGTTTTCTGAACTTTCGTGAGACCGGCCCAAAAAGATATTCTGATCAACCTGGGAACAGTTATCCTTTTTTCCTCTGTATGCATTCACCTCCAAGCCAATGTGTGTTTTATCCTACACTGGAGCTGTGTGCYGTTATTATTTATTAGCTGCACTGCAGAAACACCTTGAAACTCCAGACTGATGTCACTTGTGTAAAGTGTGGTACGAACAAATTAAGAGACAATTCTAGTTTCAAATTCTAACTTCAGGGTGACCCAGAGGCCAGGAACAAAGCCAGGAACAGAACCCAGATGTCTCAGACCCTTGAGACAGATATAGACCCGTACCTGTCTCGGGCTCTACCAGTTCACGTTAGAGCAGATCAAATCACTTGAGCCATTTGTGCCTCCTCCATACGGTGYGGTTACCTGGTATTTTTCTTTTCTTCTAGAGCGTGAGAAGGAATGGTCCCCATACCAAAAGGAAAAACAAAACACAATCTTTCCTGAAGTTAGATAATATCAAATAAACAAAATATTAGTAAATTTTTTCATTTTAAATACGACTAATATTAAAATAAATAATGTAATCGTGTTTAATTTATGGATGGTGTTCCCCTTTATTTCAGAGAAAGGATTGAAAATTCTGAAAAAATAAAGGAAAAAAAATTATATATGTGCATGTGTGTATATATATATATATGTTTTTAATTACATGTCTACTTGACAGAAAGGGAGACTTTGTACAAATATATATAGATACAGATCATATATATATACCAAAACCATATGTATGTAAAGATATATATAGAAAAAGAAGAGATTTAAAAAATCTCAAACAGCATTTTCTCTTTTTTTCTTGCAAAGGTCAAACATTTGGGTTTTTTTTTTTTTACAGTGAGTTAGAGGAAAAAAATGACAGCACATTTTGAGAGTTCTACTTAGCTTTTTTTTTTTTTTCCTCACCATTTTTGGGGGGAAGAACAAAGGTAAAGGGGATCCTTTTCAACCACGAATTCAAAGTTATCACTTTAACCTGAAATGAGCAGCATCAGGCTTTGTTTGGGTTGGCTGGTGGCACTTTCCATGCATGGGATGAATGTTTTCAATCAGCTAATGTCATTGCTAAGATAACAAGAACTCAAAGAGGCATGAAATAGCCTTTGGGGATTTAAAAATCGCAGCAGTGTTCTTCCTTTCCAATCTCACTATTTCACTATCAAATTCAGACAATTCCTAAACGGAAGCAATGCTACAAAAGACTAAAACCTTAAAGCAGTTTACAAGCTGAAATCAAAGGGATAGTTATCATTTACAGTGAGTCTTCCTCAAAATGATCTGAATTTGACCGTTTACTTTCAAAGCTGGGTAGAAATTTGTAATTAGGCTATGACACTTAATTAATCATTAGATCAGCACAACTGTCACGAGATAAAAAGTCAGGATTTTCAGTAATCACCAAAAATCTTTAAATCAATTTTATTTGTATTGGTAACAGGGAAAAATCAAGATTTACTTCACTGGGTCAATGGATTACAATAGTGTCAAACTAGTTTGAAACAAAATATAATCAGGTTTATCAAATCAGTCAAGCAGAATAAGGAGCCAAGCTCTCATTAAACTTCCTCCTTTTATATCGATGCCTTAAAAATTGTATAACAATGATATAATAAGGTTAGAAGAAATACAATTATCAGAGTAGGGAAAATATTGGTTCTTCTTAAGTGTTCTGTTTAAGATTGGAAAGAGGGCAATTTAGAAATATTATAATTACTAAACTTAACTAATGCAGCCTTCAAAATTTCATGGAATAATTAAAATAAGTTTTTGAACTGTAAAAAATTGCTGTACGTTATATTTGCCTTTCCCAGTAGAGACAGTAAATCAGAAAGACAACCTTTACTGCAGAATAAAATAGAAAAGCAAATAGAAACCTAATCAGGCAGGCAAACCAAGAGCGCACTGATCTTATTCCTCGTCGCCTGTGCTCAGATTGCTTAAGAGAGAAACGACAAAAATGTTCCGCACATGGGTAAGGACGCTTGACACAGCACCGTGACTGTATGGATGAACAGAGTCCACAGCCTAGTTGCTATTCGCCTCGTATCAGTATGTAGGGAAAAAAGTTTGTGCCATCACATTAAGCACCAAAGAGCGTGTTAGCCAGAGATGGATGGATACAAAGTCAGCCACTGAGATACCATGCATTTTCAGAAGGCTGAATTTAAAAGATCTAAAGGCATGTGATAATCTAATTTTATTTTATTTTTTCTTAGTATGCCCTCTAAAGAAGTTTGCATAAGCAGAACATTGCTTTTTGATTTTTTTTCTTTTTCTTCTTGCTTCTCTTTTAGAGAAATTTGGTTGCTAAAAGGTTGAAAAAAAATAGATTTAGTGCACAAAGTATGGATAACATTAAATGCTTTGTATAAAATCTAGGGCTTTCTTCTCATGCCTAGAATTATAGAAATATAGAAATTTAAATAAAGAAATATAGAATGTTAATATAAATAGAACATAATATAGGACAACCATGTATATTTTTAGAGAGAACTCTGAGAACAGAAGAGCAATACAAATCAAGGAGAAAATGTCATGACATGGAGGCAGAAATTATTATATTAAATTTTAGGAATTTTTTCTAGCTACCGGCATATTTAAAACTGGATTAGGCTGTTCTAAACTAGAGACTTAAAATTCTGATGTCTGAGCTAATCACCCATGCACCTTTAGTAGTGAATGGAGAATAGACATTGTATTTAGATAGAAGAATTTCTAGCTCAAGTGTCCAGATTCATCTGTCAGCTCAGGAGAGCTCAGCTGCATTTTTCTGAAATTAGGAAGGAAAAAGATAGCATCACTAGTCTCAGAACCTGGCTTGCAGGATTGCACCTGGAAACTCACTTATAATACTAGCTTGTTAATCTTCTGATTTTTAAAACCATCCAAAGTGCTGACGTTCAGCAGAAATGGACGGTAAGACTCTCCCACGAGAGTACCAAAAGAAATTAAGATTCTCAGCTCCTTAATTCACTCACTGATGCTCTTTTATTCACTCTATCTGACTCATGCTTTCATCAACAACTGGTGCTCATCACAGAAACATCTCCCCGAAAGCAGCATGACCCTTGCCTTCCCTTTGTGCAGATAACAGAATGCAGAAATATTTCCAAATACGTATTTTCAGCAGTCATTGCTGTTTGCCGCTGTTTCTCAGGCTGGGGTATGTGCTTCCCTTTGCCTGCGTGGAAAGGCCAAGGCGCAGCTCTTGGGAAGGAGACCTCTGAGAACATGGTTAAATATCTTCCTCTGGCTGCAAATGCGGGAGCAAAAGGCTCCGTGAAACCAAGGCCTGWTTTGGGTTGCCTGTGGATGAGCATTTGCTTGTGTTACCAGGTCAGGAGAAGGTCCGAATTTCAGCGGCTAGCCACACTGTTTCCTTGCGCTTTGGTGACTGCCGTGTTTTAATGTCTTTAGGCATCACGCTGGCCTTGTTTTATATATATACATGTGTATATATATGTATATCGAGAAAGGGCGACCCTGCCCTTCAGCAGCACTTGGAGTAAAATGAGCTTTGCTCAGGTAACGGAGTTTTGCTGGTAAGTGAGAGGGCTGGAGAGGAGGGGAGAGGACCATCACCAAAACAGCATCCTTTCTGTACCATGCAAATGGAAATGCAAATTTGAGGAAGAGTTCATCCGCCTGCACTTTACTGTATAAATCTGAAGGTACCTGAGTTAGTCTCCCTRGGGTCCTATTGCAAATCAGAGGTGAGATCTGGTACCTCCAGAGTACAATTCACATAATCTGAAATACCCATCCTAGGAAGAGATGAATTGCCTTTAGGAGGATCCTATTTCTTTGGATTGACTAAGGTCCCTCGGTTTTAGACATCAAATATTTAGGCCTCTTGTTGCAGTACAGATGACTCTCACCTTGGGTTATCACTTCTTCACACTCATRGTAGCAACCTACCTCAGCAGAAAACTGTAGATTAGATGCAACCTAACAAATGACATGTAACTCGTGCACTTGCATGGCAGCAGTTGGGTCTGACTCTGGAGCCTTTTTTTTTTCTTTCTTTTTTCTTTTTTTTTTTTGAGTAGTCCCTCACTCATGGCCTAGATCTTCACTGGTGGTTGAGGGTGATCAATTTGTCAATATAAGTAGGATGGTTGGCCCATTGCAGACATCTCCTTTCTATAGGTTAGGTGAATGTCCCTTGCTCTGATGAACATCGCTTCACAAGAACCAGTTGTTCATGCTGGTTTACATGTACATAACTCTCTGTGAGCGTAATTCTTGTGGGTTAGTATACACAATTATAATTTGTTGAAAATGAATTAAAAATTAAAGGCAAATTTGAAATAATTGCCTCTAATTCTCTAGTTTGGTAAAGTTTTCATGTCAAATTTATATCATGATAATTACCCATAGCATATTAAGACAATTATCCCCTAAAAAATGGCCATCAGCTAAAATGATTGATATTCTTGAGCTTATTGACATTTGAGAATGCTGAAAGTAATCCAGAAATCTCTTTTTCTCTAGCTGAGTACACTGACTCACTTCACTGTGTCTGCAATTCTGATAATCTGCTAGCAAACAACTTCATACCTACTATATATGTTACTGAGACAACTGAGGAGGCTTGATTACCTTCACTGGGCTTTGATTTAGAGATTTAAGTAGAAGAATCCAACTCTCATCTGCCAAATATTTAGTCTGGTTCGAATATTCCATCTGTTTGCTCTGAATTTTGGCTAGACTTTAATCATTTTAATTGAAAAYACACTTATAAGCTTTAATTATTTACTCAGAAACCCCAAAGAGAAAGACAATTTAATCTTGTAGAGTCTCTATAGAGAGTTAATATGTCCAGGAAAACTGATAAAACCTAATCAACAACAAGTTTCCTGTAGCTAATTGGATGGGGTTGTGGATCTGAGTTTCTTTATATGTATATAAATATGTATGTATATAATTCACAGACAGTAGATCTTTTGTTTTAATTGGCAGTCAGTATGCAAATGGGAATACTTTTAGTTTTGGTCATTCAACTCAACTTTAGGTAAAGTCAGTGATAAAAGTTTTTATCCCCTCCTGGGCATGAAATCAGTTGAAAGTTCAATTTTTTCTCCATCTGGACTTGCTATTCCCAGTCCTTGTACCTTTTATTGTAAATCTTATGATGGGAAAAGATGGAAGATGATTATACTACATCTGTTTATGTGCTAAATAGGCTTTTTATTATTATATATTTTTCTCAAATTAATATTTTCTTAAGGAAAATCATCATAAAGAAAAACGTTAATCTCCATGGATTTACAAGGAAAAAAAAAAAAACAAACTTTTTCACTCTTTCTTTAAGCAAGTTATTTATGGTGTATTCTTTATCTATAAAATTTTATAGAATCCCACCAGGAAGCTTCAGTATGCTTCTACCCTCATTCAAAATGGCATAGATAGACAACTCTAGACATTGATTCCTCCTGGACATCTGCCTTGCAGCTGGGTGAATTGCTCTCCGTTATTAGAGCTGCAACAGTTAGAGGTTTAATGCTAGGTGACAGAAAATGCCAAGAGCCAGCACCCACAGATCAGATAAGCCAGCCAAAATCAGTACTTTCCACAGGAAAAGTGATAGCACATGATGCTACAGTCAAGATTTCAAAACAGCCTAAATTCTATATATTTTTTTTAATCTTAGTTTTCCAAAGCAGTAGTTTTCTGAACTGAAATTACCTCCACATGATCTTTATCTAAAAGAGTTCAACTTTATTTTTAATCTTGAGAAAAATCTCTTCAATTTCTTAGAGGCTGAGGAGAAGTGACAAACTAATACAAGATCCCCATTCTCATGTAAAGTCATTCAAAGCGCTTGTTCTTCATTTGTCCAAAAATAATAGTTCTTCAGGACTTAGAGGTCTGTAGGTACCAGACACACAAGAGCATTGCTCTGCTTTTGCATTAGGACATGGACACAGAGATGAAGGCCATGCAATAATAATATCTCACTTATTAGGAGATTATGCCCCCACATTTATACAGGCCTTGTTTGGATTTTGGACAAATAATTGAAACTGGGATTCTCCTCACCTAACTACAAGGGTCTAGAAGTGCCTCCCAAAAGAAAATTACAGCAACCTAAAGAAGACAGTTCATCTCACCTGATGATAGATGAGCTACGTCCTGAAGTGTTTRCCTCTTGCTTTGAGTGTCTGAAACTATCTGCCAACAACCAGCCATTGGGTGGCCTGTGGTGTCCGAGATGAATCTCACCCTACAGCAAGGAGTGGGAGAAGACTTAAGATGGCCTTTCCCACACCTAACTGGAGCCTAGTGAAAGTAAGGGAGCAAGAGCAGGCGCCTCTGGAGATGAACCATGGATCTGAGAGCAATGCACGGTCTCAACAGGTATACCTTCCTGCAGGAAGAGCCAGGGCATGGGCAGAGCCGCCTCCTGCAGATGAGACAATTCCCACTAACGAAAATTACTGGGGACAGGAAAATTATAAGTCCCCAGGGACTTATAATATGTAGATCCAGCTGCGGATCTACAAGCTCAGAGCTTAGCCAGCCCAGCTCCRTTGCACAGCATGGACTTTTGCTGCCCAGTGCCTTGGTTCTCCAGAGCAGTGATGCGGATAAACAAACTGAGGAGCCTTGACAAGACACAGAAATGAGAACCTCTGCGAGGATCTACAGCCGGTACATACGGGGTTGCTGAAAGGACAGTAAAGCAAGAAGAGACAACCCAAAAGCAGCACATTTTACTACATGTTTTCCCCAAAAGGGAGGTCAACATAACAATGCCTTGAAGATCTCCACTGCTCTGTTTCTGTCTGTTCCTCTCTCTTTCTCTTTTTCATGAGTCTTCCTGGCAAAGAGGACTATTAAAGATGCCTTTTCCCAAGCACCCAGTTATTTTATATAGTTATAATACTTATATTGGTTTCTTTCTTGGGCAGTTTTTATCTTCCTGTAGCAGTCATTTTACAGTTTTCAGGGCAAAGCTCRTTGTTAAATCAGTACAGGGAAACTGGCAGACATTATGTCCCCACTCTTCTTGGACAGAGCTTAATTCCTTCCTACTGTTGTTTTCGTTCTGCACATTACCAGTGGAAAGTTTTGTTTTATTTTATTTTTCTTTTTTTTTTCTGAGATATGCAATATGTTGGAGTGTATTTGTTCTCAGCATTGACAGGGAACTGACACCTCTTAGCACTCTCATAAATCCACAGAGCTTTATACAGTATTAGTACTGCCATGGCCAGCACATCTGATCTGTCTCCCTGTCTTTCCAGCCTATTATTTTGGTATCAAACTTTCTTTCTTTCTTTCTTTCTTTTTTCTTTCTTTCTTTCTTTCTTTCTTTCCGTTAGACTATTGGATTTAAGGATTAGTGGAACTGAGATTTTGTTGTTTTCTTTCTCCAGGGAAATTTACTCTTTTTTTTTTTTTTAATTCCTTGAGGCTCAGCTTTAGGATTCTGTAATGATGTGTTACAAACAAACAAATGGGCAGAAAACAATCCCTGAGAAAAAAATGTTCAAACAGCCACTTTCCATGGCTGCTTCCATCATTTCTCAAGTTCACCCTGACTCTGTTCTCAGTTTGAAAGAAGTCCTGTGTCAGCATTTCCAGTTGACATGTTTGGGGTTCATTAAATGAAGAGACTGAGTAGAGAGAAGACATCAATAGCTCCAAAACTGCATATTCTATTGTCCTGGCAATTGAAGGAAACAGCTGGAAATGGTAGCATTGAAATATATAGTTTTCTTCCCTTCACTTCTTATTTCTTCCTCTCATGTGTTCCTAGTGGCTCACACGCGAGCTGGACATAACCATACGCTCAGAGCGCTAAGGAACGTGTCAATCTGTAGTCAGAGTTTCCTTTAAAAGGATAAATGAGGCTACTTTGAGTTTAAAGCACATGGAAGGGGAATTCGGGAAATGCTTTATGGAATTAAGTAATAGGGTTAATCACAGTATTATTAATCACAGTACATGCAGGTACGAGAGAAGAGTTTCCATGTATTAACTCTGGCACGTGTGAACTACATCTCGTGTTCACTCCTGCAGCGACTTCTAATAAAACTCCAAGAGTCAGCAAAATTGAAGCTTTCTTTTATTAGATTTTGTTATGCTCGCATATTACAAACAAAGATATGTGATTTCTGGGAAGTCTTTTCTTATGCCAACTCTCGGGATGTGGATTTTATTTTTGCCATTTCTGTGGACACCAGAATGCCGTATTCTTACAATGTTGTATGTCTTACAGTTTTGTAGTAAATACAGATTCTTATAGTCACTGCCCGTTGTCTCTCCTCTGACATGTTGATTGCCTAGAAAAGTAATTTAGGCTGATGCTGTATAACAATATTTACCTATTTTGTCCTTTTGTATCATAGAGACAAATCTCAGTTTTATAGTAAAATAAAAATGTTTGAATTTTAAGCATTTCAAAGGTTTACAATTCATATGCAAGTGTCTCAAGAGAAGAAAAATTTCAGAAAATTTCTGAAATATATAATAACAGAACTCTTTCCTTGTCTATGGTTAACCTGAGAAACAGACCTTACTTTAGYTATAGTGATGAGATAGGTCAATTGCTTTGTCTGTAAACCAGCTCCAAAAAGTGACATTTCAATATATCCTTGGAGCATCACCATGATGTGAATAAGAAAGTGAGATAATCCAGTGCATTTTTCATTCTGTGACATTTAATAAGGAATCGCATTAAAATGGATCATCATCATTTGCATATTATAATTGTTTTTTGCATAGATTTGGGAGGGCTGAATTAACAGRGATCTGTCAATTATATCAGCTTTTTAATTAGTTTATTTCACTACTGTTCTCGAGTGTCTAAATGAGTGAACTTTAACTTCAGAATAGATTTGTGCATTAGACTAAAATGTGAACACAATAASCTATACTTGAACAAAATAAACTATGTTTCTTATGTCTGACAGCACTGCTCTCCCCTTAGCTACTCAGATTTCACAGGTTTCTGAACTGAGAAAAATGAAAACGTACTGGCTCTTATTCCTTCAGCCTAATATTAACCAGGGCAACCAAAGGATTAATMTTAACTGACTTTAGTCCATTAAAAGTTTAGGCATAGAATTTAGACTAGCCRTCTAAAATCACCCATTTCTTTCTGAAAACTGTAAGGTGAGATTAGGGTGCATAGTTCAGATATTTAATCAGATGAAACCCACCCTGTAAGTCAATGAGGGGAGAAGGAAGGGGGTGGGCAAGGGAGAGAGAGAGAAATCTAATGACTGTGATTTATAACATCCATCTTATAATCTCTTTTTGGATGCAGAATCACTTTCTGGAAAGACTCATACCTCTCATTAACTGTAGAAGAAACCTCAACAACTAATTTATATGAGAACCTCAATTTTTACACAACGGAAGTTGTCTGAGGTAAAACTGATGATCAGAGTTTTGGGGCCTTAACCTTGAAATGCACTCAGGCWTTTTTCTAAGTTCAGGGAAGTGCAACAGATAAATATGGGGATGATCACTGAACGAAGTATTTATTTCTTCCACCTTTCCTAGAAAATCGCCCTTGAGGGYTGAATCCAATGAACACTGCTGGCCAAAGGTGACACTGCAGGTCTRTTTGGCTGGAATAGGAAAAAAAAATATCAAACTTTCATTTAAGCTATTATCAATGGTGTAAAAGCATTTATCTTAAAAACTGGGAGCTGGATTGTTTAAAAAACATAGGAAATGCCAGGAAAACATGACAAAAAAGGCATAAACTATCCAGCATTAGACACAAAGCAGACAGTAAAAGGAAGGGATTTATAGAAGAGACCAGAGGTGTATCTGATACTGGGTGATACCCATACCTGACACTCAAGAAGATGGGAAGAAGCAAACCAGTATTCCTTTATTGATAAAACATGTGCCAACTATATACTTCCATGAAGAGAAATAAAGATAAATATRGACTGTTTTATAGGACCTCCTCTGAGTACAATCTGGTCATAAATACTATGTACTTGGTGTTTCTCTGTGTCAAGAAATGTGGGTGCCTCATAGGAGCCACCTCGCTTTGTGCCTGACGCCTTGCTGTGTCAGTCAGAAGAAGGTGGCCCACCATCTCTAACAGTTCAGGATAGGCTAACTGAAGAAGCTCCATGCCTGGATGTCCTTCTCCACTTCGCCCTTCTCCTAGATCCCTAGAGGAGAGCTGGCATTATATTAATAAGAGACATCTACTCTTCAGCTACTGCAGGTCATAGACCAGAAACCAAAATCAGTGCCAGAGTAGCATACCAATCTGCTGCCTCCACACTGGGGACGAATTCACCTACTTGAGGTACAAAGCGAGGCACCACTTGCACTGGTGACTGCAATGTCTTAAATGACATTAGAATAAGTCTCATGATATTGTAAGTTGCAGGTCCCTCAAAGAAATACTCTATCATATTTATAGGTACATGTTTAAGCCAGAAAACACTTTCTGTCCTCATAAAAACATGGACATGTCTGTTGTGGCAAGACATCAGTGGGGTCTGTCTTGTCTATCATACAACTGCAGCAAATATGTCTGGTCCATTCAATATACATGGCCCTGTCATTCGTATAATGGAGTTTCACTATTGAGTCTCATCTAACGATCATTTGCGCTTGCAATGCAACCAGACAGCTGTCTGCCTGAGATTCTCCCTAAATACTTGCAGCATTAGCCAGCCTATAAAAGGCACRATTCTTAATTGCTTGGCTGAGATGGTACTTCTTTCCTCTAGGTCATTATATAAGGTGAGGCTAAATTCATTTGGCATCCACCAGAAACCTTGACGACTGCCAAGGGTTCAGGAGACAGACCACATTAAATAGGAAAGAATATGAAGTTGGTCCTTTGTATGTTTACCAGAAAGGTATTGTTATCTCTTTCTTTTATTCTTCTCTATTCTTCTATCTATTTCTCTATTCTTCTATCTATTCTTCTCTGGAGATATTCAAGGYCCACCTGGATGCAACCCTGTCTACCATGCTCTAGGTGACCCTGCTGAGCAGGGAGGTTGGACTAGATGATCTCCAGAGGTCCCTTCCAACCTTACTGATTCTATGATTCTATGATTTTGCCCTATCTACTGGTATTTTGACTCATTTTCTTCCTTCCTTTCTGGTCTTCCAAAAGTGACGAGTGTATTTAGTCCCTCTCAAGGGCTGCTCTTAGTAATAACCTGGAGGTTCACTCCAGATCTTATCTGATTACTCCTATGCAGTCTCATTCCCACCATTTCACTCTTCCTTTGCCCAACCATACAGTTTCTAGAGTGTGTTGCTATTGTCCTGTTAAAACTCCTGATGTGAGTTTTCACTCACTTAGCTTCACTTTGGTTCTTTCCACTGCTTCTGAAGGTTTTTAGCTAATGTTCATTCCCCTTCTGTTTTCCCAAAACATGGATGTCCTCAGAGAGACAGGCAAGTAGAGACCAGACAACTTGTGGAAGTGGAGGAGGGAGAAAAACACTATAAAAATAATATGAGATACAGAAATGCAATTTTTTTCTTCTAGGTAAGGGTAAATAGTGCATCATGACAACAGGCACTGGAGAAAACACAGGGCAGATTCAGTTCCTGAGTTCTTGACACTCAAACAGCTTTATTGCTTGAAAGAGTCAAAATATTCCTGGAAAACASCATTCTCTGCTATACAGACATGCAGGTTTGCCAAGGGAGCTGGGTATGGATGTATTGCCCTTAAGTATACATATATTGTCGTATGGAACATTGCTTGTAGGTCTGAATGAAGGCATGGAACAAAAACACCCAAACTATGCCAAAATAAAAATACCCAAACCTCTAAGGTAATTTCACATCAAATTACTTTGGAGTCCAGCCACAATACTTTAGATATTTGGGGATTTTTGAGTGAATAATAATAAAGAAAGAAAAGTAGCAGCCACATTAACTGAAAAAATAATTTTAAAAACCCTGTCTATATCTACCTCTCCTTCCTCCATTTTTCTAAAAAGCTTTCAATCAGCYGGTCAAGTCTCATATTTCTGCTATCTCTAACCCAAATCTTTTTTAAAAAGGAAAAAGGTTACAACTGTGGTCTGGATATCTTGCTAACTTCAGGTTAGCAAGTAAAAGGTTTTCTGACCTTTTTCAACAATTATTTTGGAAGCCTTTACCACAAAGATTTTGCAGACTAAATAGAAGAAAAGAGTAGTAAGGTAAGAGAAGTCACATAATAGCACAGTGACACAATAGGAACAGAAGGCTGATGATACTGGTTCTGYCTCAGCAACAGACCTGAATGTCCGTCAACATTGCTGAAATTCATCTCATCTAGCTTAACTTATGCCTGAGTTAGCCACAAGACAGCCATCCAAGCGCTCTAAAGAGCCATCTGGGAGAAAGAGGTGTCTCCAGAGAGTACCTGAAGGTAAAACGACAGATATGAAAAGTGTGTTTTAAGCTGAACTGCCCAGTGGAATCGTGCCTCTCTTCCCTGATTACAGAAGACTTAGGGCTTAATTCAGCTGTCACATGTGCGTGTCTAGTGCCATCTGAGATGCTGCTGATAATACCAAACTGGGAGGAATGGTTGATACACCAGCAGGCTGTGCTGCCATTCAGAGAGACCTCGACACGCTGAAGAGTTGGGTGGAGAGGAACYTCATGAAGCTCAAAAAAGACAAGTGCAGAGTCCTGCACTTAGGAATAACCCCATGCACCAGTACAGGCTGGGGGCTGACTTGCTGGAAAGCAGCTTTGTGGAGTTGGACCTGGGAGTCCTGKCAGACAACAGGTTGACCATGAGCCAGCAATGTGCTTTTGTGGCCAAGAAAATCAGTGGTCTCCTGGGGTGCATTAGGAAGAGTGTTGCCAGCAGGTCGAGGGAGGTGATCCTACCCCTCTACTCAGCCCTGGGGAGGCCTCATCTGTAGCACTGTGTCCAATTCTGGGCTCCCTAGTACAAGACAGACATGGAACTACTGGAGAAGGTCCAACACTATGAAGATGATTAGAGGACTGGAGCATCTGCCSTRTGAGGAAYGKCTGWRAGAACTGGGCCTGTTTAGCCTGGAGAAGACTGAGATCTTATCAATGTGTATAAGTATCTGAAGGAGAGTGTCAAGAGGATAGGGCCAGACTCTTTTCAGTGGTGCCAAACAAGAGGACTAGAATCAATGGGCAGAAACTGAAACACAGGAAGTTCCATCTGAATATGAGGAAAAACCTATTTCCTGTGAGAGTGAGGGAGCACTGTARCAGGTTGCCCAGAGAGGTTGTGGAGTCTCCTTCTCTGGAAATATTCAAAAGCTGCCTGGACATGGTCCTGGGCTCTAGGTGACCCTGYTTGAGCAGGGGGRTTGGACTATATGATCTCCAGAGGTCCCTTCCAACATCAACCATTCTGTGATTCTGTGATTCTGTGATTCCGTAATTTATTTAAAGGACCCACAACTTATTCCTGTTGTATTTTGTCTGTGACCAAGAGACCGTAGGGACTTTCTTTAGACCAAAAAGTACAGTGACACCACAGGATGAGTTTCTCACACATTTGTATGACTTGAGAATCTGATGTTTAAAAAGCTACAGACTGCTTCAAACTACCATTAAAACCTAACATTGAAAGGCCTCAAAATTTGTCATTGACTGACTGATTGATCAGTTTTTATTTATGGCTCATTCAAAAGGCAAATAATGAGAATAAAACTCAAGGCTGGCAAAGAAAATGCGAAAGAACATTTTACTAGAAAGTGACTTTTTCATAAGCCTACACATTTTCTTTAACAGTTTGAGATGTGATGGGGATGATTAGATATTTGTCTTATTGTGAGTGACTGCCAGATGATGGGTTATTCACTACAGATCACCAATGCTCAGAGCTCATTAGGCACTWGCTGTAGTTGATTGAAGTGCAATAATTGAATCCACCCATCATGTTCAAGAGAAGTTCATTGCAACTGGGGAAATAAGATCAAGATTCTCTCTATGTCAATGCTAACTTTGGAGGCAGCTTATTACAATAGAAAAAAATGTATTAATTAGCATTGAGACTATTATAAGCAGTCTAAATGGTTTGGTCTTATTTTTACTATTAGCTCATGGCTACAGGTTTAACACATACATATTTTGCCAGAAGCTGCAAACACTAAAAAGGGATAAGATAAAGTCTCAAATTATTTCTTTTAAAATTATCAGCCATCAGTAATCCAAGTCAAGTTTGACATAGATTAAAGTAGAGGCCAGTAAGTCTTATACTAATGCAAAAGAAGTCGTCATATTTGGGTAAGTGGATTGAGAATGAGCTTTTGAACCTGACTGAACTCATCTATGGAGAACTGCACAGCAAGTTGGCTATGACTGAAATTTGGCTTTGCTTTTAACTTATGTGTGTAGGAGGTTTTTCTCCGGTATCTGGCTCAAAGTTGTGGTGTTCCTCCCTCACGTGTCTGCACATGTCGGACACATTCACCTGCTGTGTGGTGAGATGCATGCCTGCCTTGTGGAGCGGAGAAAGCTCCGGCCATCTACAGCATCACGGGGAAAGTGAAACTCTCCAAAAGAAAAGGGCCACCAGGCCACCAGGCTTCTTCCATGGTGAGTAAACAGGGAGAAGCAGTTATCTTCTGAAGGCCTGAATTCAGTTGCCTGAATTCAGATTAAAGAGCTTTCCGTCAACTGGTGCAACTGAAGTGTGCCTTAATTGATAGAGATTGCCTGGTGGTATTATGGGAAAGGGCCTCAATGACAGCAGGAAGATGAGCAYTGATTTGTCCCCTGTGTTAACTATTACAGCAGATACAACAAGTCAGAAAAATAAKAAGAAGAAATAGAATAAACCTTATTAATTGTTTCATAAAACAAGGGTTGCTCAGAGCCCTGAAGGTGTGTTTAGTATGGAAATAACACACCGAGAACAAGTAAGCTTTTGTATTTCTTTAAGGATATTCACATATTCCCTTCCAGCACACATAAATAATGGATTGTCTCAGATTTATTACTTTTTTTTGGCATGATTTGTCCTTCTGTCAGGTTTGCAGTTCTTAAAATGACRTTTGCAATTTTACCATTTTCCACGGCAGCGCTCGTTCCCTCCTCCCAGCAGCTGGGTTTTGCTTATAATAATGTCTATTGCAAAGTCCTCCGGGCCTATTTTCTTATGCTCCCTGCAGCCTAATGAATGATCCGTGACATTATTACAGGCTCACTAATTTCCAAACAGCTATTGTTCCAAGAATCACTGCATTCAATGTGATGCCTGAGCAGGCAGTTCCCAACTCTTAAAAATCTTGGTTCTGATAACGATTTCCACCCAGTTCAGCATTTCAGAGGAGCTATAACGTAGCTGAGTCAGCACAGATAGGTAGATATCTTAATCTCTCTAAAAGAAGCATAGGAAAAAAAAGTGCAAGGAAGTAAAACTGGAAAACCATCACTTATACTGCACGGGAAAAGAGACCACAGTACAACAATAAAGCAAAGCAACACTGAAATAGTTAAGTGACAGGAATATCCTTGCTGATTATATTGTTATGTTCCCATTTTCATATTGGCCATCAGCCAGACTTTGAAAATGTAAATGTCTTTCTTGCAGCTTTCTACAAATTTAAGGAAGAATTTAACTGCTTAGCAAGACATGTAAGTACGACATTAAAGACATATGGGAACATATAAATTATAAATGTGCTTTCTTCCTTAGTATTGCACAGCTCTGAATTAGTATCCGTGGAGGACCTGGGATCTTGCAAAAGAAATGTAACCATGAAACCATAATAACAGCCAAGTATTCCAGCACAGTTTTCAAGAAAGGTAGAGTAGAGATCTGACTGCAAATTTTCAGTACCTAATTTAACCGGGACCATAAAATAAAATTAGAAGTGTATAAAACAAAAATATTTTTTACTCAAATGCTAAATAAATTGCTGTTTTCCATCCTCCCTTTCCTTCCACAAACACACTCAACCACCAAGCCACAGAAGAAGGTCCGTGGCTTGTCTTGGTCAGAGGTTAGGTGCTCCTGCATGTTCCTAAGGAAATGTCATGACCTTTTTTGACTGCATTTACTGAAAATTGCATTTCTCTTTCATTCCAGYCATTCTTTTTCCACATTATAGTTAAGTGCACATACTTAATGATTAATCTCTTCATTTTACAAGATAGGCCGTGCTTAAATGCACTGAGACTTAATGGCAGAGGGGAATTTTTACAGCTGGGTTTTCTCTGGCACTGTTCACGTGAGTGAGCAGGTGGACCAAACTGCTAATGAGACCCAAMGGTCTGATTTCAATAAGCCCCTCTGGAAACCTCTGAGCAGASGATCATACAGACCTCCACCAGCCGTGAAGAGATTGGTTGTCCTTGAATAGGTACTTCAGGAGCGATTGAGCAGTGTCACACTATTGTGTTTCCTCCTATTGTCCTAGGACAGTGCCAGCCCAGGCACTGAAAAGCACTTGGATCCTTACGAGCTACTTGTATGGAAAATGTTTAACTCATTTCTGAAATGCAAATTCTCTTTCTCTGAAAAAAAGAAATGAATTCAGATTTGAATCTTATCCTGGAGACAATATCTGCCTGAAATGCTTTCCTCTGTTCAATGAAATAATATTGAGATACTGCACTTATGAGAGCAAAAATTTGCAAGATGATTTTCACAGGAATAAGAGTATGAACCTAAAGATTCTGATTTGACTCTAAAATAGATTACTGTAAGTTGCTCTTCTAAATCCTTAATTTTTTCAAGCTGATACAATGCTTTCACTTTTGCTATGTAAACATTAAATAACTAGGATACTCACAAAGTGATGTTATCTCCAAGAAAAGCTGAAAGCTACTGCCTGCTTTTGGGGGCTTGAATATGCAACACAGTGCTTTTTTTAACTCCAGAGATTGGCAGCCCCATAATTTAGTGCTGTAAATTTTAATGCTTGTCTCTAACATATGGAAATCTTCATCAGTTTCTAGCTTGCCAGGTGTGCTCTGGAATGACAAAAAAAAATCCAAAACGAAAAAAATGCACATTCAAATGCTCCTGCAAATACTGCAAGAGGCCTGGATTAAGCAATGCCTTTTGTTTCGAAATAGGTAGTCAATGAAAACARGCATTGTAGTGCTGCCAGAAGAGATCTTAAAATGGTTGTTGACAAGGCAAACAGAGTAGAGTTCACCTCGATAAGCAGACCATACCACACCTCAAGACCACACCACTTCAGAAAGATTTCATCAGTCTGCAAGCATTGATTTGCCTTTCAGAACAGGCATGAATTTGACCTTTTGACCTAATACAGTATTTTTCCTAGGTGAAGAACTAAGAACAACTTATGTTGTAAGACTCTGAGTGGCCATGGAAACCAGTTAAGGGTGAAAAGTTTGCAATCTCTGTTGTTTGGCCCAGATGCACATCCAGCAGAGATTATCCTGYGGACATCTAGTAGGAGATATACCAGCAAAGCCTTTTCAGAAGAATTATTCCCCCAAGAGTCAGCATAAATGGGTAAATACACACCCTCAAAAAATTTCCATCCAAGATTTCCCAGAGATGCACAAGAAGCAGTGAATCAATTTGCACAGGATACGTGGGACCTGTAGGCCACGAGACTTTGTTCCCTCCACAGAGAAGGACACCAGGCACAGGCTGACTCCACAACACACAAGGAGTGAGTCCGCTGCATTTGCCTCCAGTCCAGCCAGAGGCCTCTTCTCTCTACGCTGCAGAATATTTATTTTTCAGTAACTTTTAGTAGTGAGGGAAAAAAAAATCGTGTGCTTTTGCTTCTGTTCCCTTAATTTTTTCCCCCGTTTTGTTTTTTTCTCCCTTGGCACATTCTTAGCTTCCATTTACATGATGAAAAGAGCAAACAGACTACACCCCAATGAAATCATTCTACCTTGAAATGGCTTTTGTATTGCTATTCCTATCAATTACAGTTCAGAAACAAATATTCTTTATAATTTTACATAGATGTCAATATGCAAGATAATTCTTTATTAAAATTCAAGGGTGCTTTTCCATAAACGGAGTAGTAAGAAGTGTGTCGAAAGAAATATCCCTCCAGCAAATATTTCTGCTCTCTGAAATGTGTCACTTCTATAATTCATTCTGTGCTCTGGGTAATACGCATGACTGTACTGGAAATGAGCATTTAATTAGTGCTCTAGTATAAATACAAACCACCTCCTGTGTTAATAACGAATGTTTGGGGCTGTAAATGTTTATCAGGTAAATATCAGGTAATTATAAGGATCTGTCTGACCTCAGGCATGGAAAATGAGTGTGATGAATTTGCTGGCTACATTACCCAGTGAGCCAGGGAAATCAACTGGTGGCTTAACATGGTGCTAGCAGAAGGTGCCAGCRGTCAAGGAAAGGCTGTGAATGGATTCAAGGGGGAACCTCAGGCATGGCATCGACAAAGCTCGGCGGTGATTTATATGCAGGTAAAAGCCATTAAACAAAAGTTTGCRTAATCAGTGATTTTACATCGTCATTACATATCACCCACCTCTGGCAGCCACCCCTGGCCATATCYGAGCCTGAGGGACTCCATCACTTGAAACGCTCTTCAGCAGTCCCGCAGTSCCCTTATTTGGGCTCCCAGTCTTTCTGCATCTTACTATCCATCTTGGCTATCCACAGGCTGAGACACACTGGGAAGAGCAGACAAGATACACATGCAGAAGATGCTTTGCACAAGTGTGGGATCTGGACTATGAAGTATATTGTAGCTKTGGGTAAAGCAACTTCAGTGATGAGAAATGGGTGAGGGTGAGTCTTAGGACAAATCCTAAATACAGCCGTAGACACAGCCTAAGTGTGAAGAGCTGTTTTCAGGCTCTGAATACTCCTCTCACAAAGACGCCTGTCCCAGGGTACCTGTCAGCACCTAGCTGTAGCGTTGGYCCCATCTGTGCCCCATTTGACATGTCCTGCTGGTTGGTTGAAACATGGGGAAGTAATGAATAGAGGTAAAGGAGAACGTACTGCAATCTAGATCGTCCAAACAGCAAACACCTGAAATATGTCTGAAGAGTCTTCTAAAAATGCCTACTTGTCTCTAAGCAGAGAAAGGACTACTGGGTTACCAGCTCAGCTAAAGTTGTCTCTAGCTTCAATGTCTCCAGCTAGCAGAAGACAATCTAATGCTTTACCTAATAGATCAAGTACTTTCTTTTTCATTTAGGTTTTAATTTCTGTGTCTTAGTTCCACATCTGACAATGGAGATCAGCACAGCACCTCACCTTACCATGGTGGCGAAAACCTTCCTATGTTAGCGCARTACTCGGTTACTATAGTGACAAGAACCAGGATGAAATTAATACACGTCCGTCATCAGACAGTGGAGGGTTTGAGAAGTGTTCAGTAAATAAGACAGGGATCCGTTGCAAAAGAAAATATGAAATGCTGATGAGTTGCAGATTTGAAAGAACACCAGTGCACTGAATAAGAGTGCTGTCCTGCTGAAAAAGTACTAATAGAATCAAAACATAGGTTTGCATTTAAGTACATCAAACAAAAAAAGAATGATTTTGCATAGGCAAATATTTCTAGGGTTTTCAGACTACTAAGTGATTTTAACTGCAACTTCAATATTTAAGTATTTTTATTTATATACAGCTTGCACAATATAGTATATTCAGTGTACTCAATATATTCTACACAAACACATCACTATGCTATCAGATAAAAAATATATTCTGTTGTGAAACTTTTGAAAACTATTAGAACACASTTTTCCAGCATTTGTAGTGAAACAGAAATTGTGAAAAACAGCTCTATTTTATCATTCAGATATTCAGTTTTAACTACAGCTTCTGAGAAAATTTTGACTGAGAAAACAATTTATTTATAAATGGAAAGATATCTTGGGTGAGAAAAGGATACCTAAAAATTAACTAGGTCACTTAAAAAAAATTAAACAAAACACTATATATTTTTCATTATTCTTCAAAAATAAATACTGGAAAAAAACGAAAACTCTCTTTTCAACATCTCTGATGTGGATCTTCATTTTATACTAAATGTATTTTTTGTTGAGTTCATACTCTTCCATCCTCCTTTGAAGTCAATGGAAAAAGCATTTCAATTAAGCTGGGTCAAAATACATCACCAATGCCCAAATAGGCTTTGCATTAATTTGGTAAAAGTTTTTTATTGATTGAATATATGAAAAACTATAAATGCTAGACAAAATATATTCCTAATAGGACCCAGCTCATAATGAAAGCACAGCTGAATCATAACAGGAGAGAAAGATTTTGTTCAGTGATTTTGAGCCCATTCTGCCACACTGAATCTCAGCAGGAAACATCAAAAATTGAGGACAAAGACATTTTGTGCCATATGGTGAAATCTATTGTCATATTCTGTGATCTATGTGCGCAAGGGAGAAACATGTTTATCACATCAAATATTTCTTCCAAAAGATGCTGTTTTAAAGGTCAAAACAGAGATCCTAATGATGCAACATGCTGGTAGCGGTGGTTTGGGGGAGTTAAGTATGACAAACAGCAGGTATCAGTGCTTTACTGATAGATTGTAGGATGAAACCCCAGGCTGCAGCCTTCTGAGTCCTCCCGAACCAACTGGTGTTGGTAGACGCTGCAGGTAATTTGGAAACCAAGTATCCAATGTAGCTCATGATGCTCTTGGCTCTGAAGCTCCAGCACTAGCTTCAGACCAGTTGTATCACCTTAATTCCTGCCCTGGGAGATGTTCCTCCAGAGAGTGGGAAATGTGGCCCTCAGCATAGACCCACAAGCACACAAGAGCTGATAATCAAGGTTATTATTCTGGTTTCTCTACCTGGCAACATTTGCTGTTATATTAAGAGAATATTTACATTTATGGGACATGTGAGGGTAATTGTGCCGTACAGGTGAAATCATCCCAGTTACTAATTAGCTAGTTGACATTAGAAGAATGTTTTGCCTCATTAATATCAGTTTATGGCATTCTTTTTTTGTTATTGTCCTCCATCTCCACACACACTGTACTTCTGTCATTTCACCAGGTTCCTCTTCCTGTTGGACCAGACTTACTGGTGATATTCAGTAACTAAAAAAAAAAAAAAGAGATAGAGAGAAAAAGCAGACTCTTCAATTAAGAATGATCTCTGCAGAATACCCATTCCTCATCCTAAAATTTGTTCTGAAACARGAAACACCTTACTTAAAAATCAAATTACTCTTTTTCATTCCTAGCTACAAAGAAGGGGCCTGGGCTGCCCATGGYTTGACTGAGGACATGACATGGTTTGACTGAGGACGTGATTGTCCAGTTTGATTGTTCAGAATTGTTTATGTTAGCAAGATAGTTGTCTTGAAAACAAATTAAGATTGGAAACATCACAAAAATAAGTACTTTTGGTGGCTCCTTCTGAACTTCAGTCATAAAGACACAGGTCACTACAGTATTCTCTGTAAGACTCCTTTTTCCGAGTAAACTTACACTGTCTGAACCCAAACAAACCTTTTACTTGTTGTCATTAGACCAGCAATCAGTAATCACACTGCTTAACATGATGCACAAGATCTATTCAAGCACTTGTAATGATGTCAAAGTTCAAGGAATCGACAAGTATTTTAACCTGTCTGTTGTCCATGGCTGTCAGACCCWGTTTTCCTGTGCAGTGAATGGAGAGAAGTAAAGACGTATTCAGATAAYCTGTTCAGCTGCTCTGCCTATTCATCTCCTTGGATTATTTAAAGCWTCGCTGATAACAGCGGCAAGAGTCATCCAATGCCACTTGTAATGGACATTTGCCTGTGAACCAGTCACCGCCACCTCCCCTGCAGTCAGTCAGTCGGTGGGAACACAGATGTCTGGAGTGCAATTCAGTGGGCCCAATCTGGATGTCCATTTTCGGATGAGATGACTCGTGTCCTAGACCCTGTTCACGATACTGGCTAAATCTCCMCTACAATCAAGGATGCCTCAGAGAGATTACTCAGGTTTATGCCTCTAGACATCTATGTTCTGTCAGTTGGATTTCACCCCAGATATTTCAATCATTCATCGGTCTCTTAAACTCTGGTACTCCAGAAATACCTCATTTCATCTGAGGCACCRCGTTAGGAGAGCTGAACACAACCAATCTGAAGGTATACCCTCCAGTGTCTGTTGTTACTGAAAACTGTAAAATCAGARGCAGACTTCAGCAAGTGCAGCATTACAGCTTGATGTGAAATGTGCTGTGACACACACACAATCCCCATCYAAGAAAACCAGGTCCTTTAAATAGGTTCACGAGTGGGTTTCMGTTGTACCCTATTTCTGGAGCTCTCAAAAGTAAGCACTTTCCCCATTCTTCAGGTGAACATGAAGGCTGTTAAACCTCTATTTTGAGAAACCATTCCTCAGCACAGCAGCCTCGTCTACATTTCATCACCCATTGCTTGGTTGCACGCACAATCTCATCCCTCAGTTGAGCCCTGYGTTGTCCTTTGTCAGCATTTTAGTTCCACTTGAAGTACAGCACTGTCCCACCAGATTCAGCTTGATTTACAGCCTCAAAATAGAAATCTCTTAGAGGAAAGCTGTTGATGTATGACATTACATTAAAGGTTATTGTCCATCCTGGGATCCACCTGGTGCATTAAAATATTCTACGGTAAGACGTGTGCACTAGGGTAATAACTGCTATCTTTACCCAGGAGACGGGGCAGAGAGACCCAGCKAGAGCTTGTTGCAGCTGAATGTTGCTTACCAGAACAAACTTCAGCAGTTATTTGAAAAATGAACTTTCATTCCACTCCTCCACTCTCAGCTTGAAGGCCGATACAGTCATGGGAAGGACACAATAACAGCTAAGAAATGGTTTTGACAGTTCATGTTCCTAAAGGTCCTTTGAAAACCAGGGCACTGTTGTGTCAGGTACCCCACAAGCTCAAATCTACAGCAGCTTGGCCTACCGTGTGCTTGCTCAAAGTAAGAAAAGGAAAAAGCAGTGAGATGGGAAYGTGATATTTCCATAGCAGATAGACCGAGCAATGTGTCATTAAGTGAGGTGTCCAATGGCACATGGCATGTCGCAAAAACAAGGCTTAGATGTTGAGTCTCAGCACTAGCGTAACACTGATTATTGCCAGCAGCTGGCTGAACGCTTCATCGTATATGATGTGCTAGATAGATTTGGCACTTTACTCAGTTAGCTTTTTTTCGATGAGGAAAGGTGTAGACACTCTCRGAAGTAAGCACGGCAGAGATGTAAGAGAGGGCATTCCTGTTTCCCAGTGATTTCACATTTTAAAGAGGAGCATTTGGAAACACCCTGAAASACCAAGAATATAAGATTTTTCAGAAAGAATAATGCGAGCCATCTTCTGAAATTCTCTCCCCCTACTTTAATCTTTCCCAAATACAGAAATCTCTCTTCTTRCATGTCTTACTCAAAGCAGAGAGCATAAATACACCTGGTTATATATGCATGTTTTTTTCTGAAACTGTTTTAAATACAGAGATAAATCAAACACACCATGGTTAGTGTTTACTGGAGCATATTGGGAAAACAGAGCAGCTCCTCTGCTCCTCAGGAAGAAACTGTGTAAGTGACAGTGCTAAAAAATGTGACAGCTCGTGTAGTACTCTCTCCTATGTGACCTGAAGGACATATTTTTATGCAATGCAGATGTAGAAAATTGTCTCCCAGCTTCTCTCATTGCTCTCTTCCCCTTAATCTTATCTGACCTGCCTTTCAGAGTGAGATCTGTACAAATCATCAATGAAGGGAGCAGAATGCTAGAAAGATAGAAAAATAGAAGATATAAAGCAATAGAAGGGAACACTGTGCCAAAGAGATGTGTGGCAAATGTCATTTTTCCTGCTTAACAGGGTTTCTGAAGCGCAGCATTAACCTTGAAATTTTACTTTGTTGGTGAGGAATGAAAAAATGTATGTATGTGTTCTTATTTTCCTTGCCCTATGGAAATACCTCTCAGAGACAAGATTAAAAACACTTGACACGGCCAGGCGTTCTGAGATTTGCAGTCACTTCACTCAAGAACGTGTACTGTAATTATTTTTTTAAAACATTAGTAATTCATCATGTCAAAGACTCATCACAAGACAGCTCCCAACTTGAATGTGGTACCTGGTATAAAATAGAAAGCAAATGAGTGACTTCCTAGATGGCTATCCAGGAGAGATCAGGTGCATCAAAGCTGATGTTATGATTRCGTGAAGGGCTTCTTCTCTGTACGCCCTGGCTCATATCATAGGCTTTCAGTCAAAATGCATTAAGTTGTTTTGGATAAATAGAGATATGACTCAAGCTACCACTCAAAAGTTAGACATCCCATGATACTATGTGCTATATATTAGGGTTAATCAGAAAGAAGTCTGTGGCTAGACAAGCCACGCTAAGTACGTCACCTTGAGATCTGCAGTGCCTGTTAGGACAGACTTCAAACACAAAGCTACTTTTTCTTGACCAAAAAGTAGTACTTACCTCTCACAGTGCCTTCGATGTGCTTGTCTGTCCTGAGATGCCTCTTCYGCCGTTTACCATTACTTCCTCCCCATGTCTAGTCCAACTGACAAGATATGGCACAAGACTTTTGTGCCTTGCGTGTTTGGAATTAGGAACATAGACAGCTGGGATGCTTTGTGCCAAATTGCCACCTGCAACACAGCCAGTTTATGAGTAACCTCCATGCAAAAATAGCTTTATTGTGTAAATATGTATAGCTTGAAAGATGCTACATTAGAGACCCATGCAAGGCCCTCAAAAAATTTCTGACTTACTGTGGTGCTGATTCTGTTCAGTGCAATAATAAACTTGTCACTCTCATGTAAGCACTACCTTTGGCCTGTAAGATCAGAGCTGTGTCCCTCTGATTTTGGTCACATGTCAGAACCTCCCTTTATACTAATGCTAGGCAGCTGTGCCATGAACCAGATGAGGGAATTGATCTGGGTGAAAATAGCTTCTTTTCCTCTTTTGGGGCAGATTGATTTTTCAGCTAGGGCAGTTTCTTGATCCAGTTCRTTGTACCAACCCATGTGCTTGCAAGGATATTTGGTGACAGGGACAGGGTTGGCAGTTGTTTCTAGTTTAAAGTGTTTGGAGAACAACAACTTTAGTTTTAGCTCTACTGAATGAGCCAAAGGTGACTCCAGCTTACGGGGACATGTGACATTGATTTTGATCTAACTAGCTCAAGTACTGCAATTAGGATAATCCTACAGTCATATAACTTCATGTGAAAGAACTAAGTTCCCTGTATCTCAGATCATTAATTTTACAGTTCTGCTAGAGACTGAAGATGCAATATCAAAATAAATATCAACATGTAAATATCTGTGCAAGCCGAAATAGCATTTTTGATCTTCTATGTTGAGAAACTCATGGATTTATTGTGAAAGCTGAGGACCCTTATTCTCCTTGGTCTTTTCTCCTTTGATGTTTTTTTTCACTCTAGTAAAGGGAATGGGACTCTTTAGAAGCAGTGGCTTATCCCACTTGCAAGGAAGGAATGMAGAACACAAACCTGAGCTGAAATATTTCTTTAGGTACTTGAAAAGTTCTATGGGTAAATCCAAAAAAAACGGAGAGGTYGTCTCACTAATGTGTTAGCCTGGTRCCTACATCCAGCACCAGTTCCAGGTTTCACAGAACCTGAATGACACAGGGCAAAGTCACCCAGCCACAAAAGTCTTGTTACATAGACACTGCTGGGGTGGCGAGAAAGTTCTGTTGGAGAGGAGCTGCTCTTCATCATACAATCTCCTGGACTTACTGTGGACCAAGCCCTCAGAAATGAGCATACCACAGAAAAACCCCAACTGAACTACAGCAAAAAATAAATGGTTTGTAAACTACTCATTTAATTTTGTGTATTGTGGAATTATCTTGTATGTTCTGATCACTTCTCTATATAGCTTTTCATGTCCTAATTAGAGTTTGAGGAGAAAATCTATACCACCGTATCCATAAATCTCAGTGATGGTGAGTCACATTCTTCAATGTTGTTGTTCCATTTTATTGCTTTGACTGATATGATTTTTTTTTGCCTTAATTGATTATTTTTTCCTCTCAGTATATCCAATTTAATACTTGCCAAAGTAAATGTTGTTTGCTATGACTCTTCCAGAAAATTGGCCATTACAAGCTCCTTGTGTGAAGGATAAGGACACCGTTCATCATGCTCTGAATGTCTAGTGATTCACGTGACAAACAGAAGTTGGTTATATGTTGGCACCTTTTCAAACAGTGGTTTTTGACCATGACTCGCACAACACCTTGCTGTGTTGCTCTCCAGTGTGTGTTGAGTTGCTCCCCAATGTGTTATTCTCGTTTGCTTTTTACTTTTAGTTGCCTAACATGTGCCACATCTTTTTGTTACCCTCTTCTAGCACTTTGGAGACCTTAGTTTTTGACTGGAACTGTTGACAATATCTGAATACAAACAATAACATACCGTAAATATATGAAGGGTAATTGCAATTGCCTTTTTTCCCTACTTGAGATGTTTAAATGAGTAAAAGTTGTTCTAAAGAGCTTGGTTTAAAGAGCATACTCTAAAGTCTTTCCCTACATCRTGTCTGAGGCACTTGCAAACTCTTTCTGGGCAAAGTTGCTTTCTCCATGGAGTTATAAACCTTGCAAAATGGTACAGTGTCTGAGCACCTTCCAAGGCAGAKTTTTCTCTCAAGATTATTGTCTTCTCATGGGCAG
The DNA here is from genome assembly GCF_003343005.1 of Rhea americana. Taxonomy (NCBI): domain Eukaryota; kingdom Metazoa; phylum Chordata; class Aves; order Rheiformes; family Rheidae; genus Rhea; species Rhea americana. The sequence goes on from NW_028186612.1 coordinate 5,252,327, forward strand.
AGTGTCTTCCAGTGCTCAGTTTCATAAATAAGGACTATTAGTGTAACTGTGCTCTTAAGTCCAGGCAAGCTGAGATCCACCACTCTAGCACCGTCTGTGACTTTGTTACTGTCTTACAGGAATTGCAGCAGCTCCTAGTGGGAAGAGGTGGCAGATCAGAGTTAAGATCGCTCTGGAATGAAAGGATAAATTAGCTGATGAGTCAATGAAAATAGAAGGCAAGTGCAGTATAGGTTGAATTGCCTAATCAGTGGAAGAAGGTGAACCTGCTGCATAAGGCAGCATAAAGCCCTGGAGACCCTTTCAGGGCTCAGATTAACTTTGTTTTGGCTGGTTCCTGAACAGGATGGATGTCAGACTCACCTTATGTGGGACCGGTGTCAAGGAGCTCTGGAATATAAGTGATGGCTCTGTCTCTGCAGCACTCCACTAGGTTTASCAAATCTTACTGTAAGTCTATGTGTAAATTCCCTAGCTGGTAAGTTAGGGATAAGAAGGCCCACTGACAGCTTCAAAATATTTTTTTTATTTAAAAAAAAAATAGAGAGGTTTTTGATGAAGTGTCTAGTGCTCACTTGTACACATGCTAATTACTGTCTTCTAATGAAAGACTAATTGAAGAAGCTCTTAAAAATCAAAAATATTAGCCTGACATCTGAATTGTCTTGATTTTCAACAGGAGACAGGTGCTTTGATTTTTYTTGTGTCTTTCCATAAGTCCCCCTCCCCCAACTTTTTAATGACAATAAGCAAATGAAAAGTGCTACTGAGTTCTCCTAGGTTGCAAGTCATCTTGACTGAGATTCAGTCTGAGGTGAAAATATATATATGTAGATATCTTCATGTGAGCTAGGTGCACTTAATAAAGACCTAGAAAGTGCAGCATAGACATATAGTCTGAAAACCAACTGAAATCTCTAAGATACCCAAAACATCTGCAAAGGGCTGGCRGATATGCTCCAAGATTTACAAGAGATCCTATCTTCTAGAGCAGCCAAGAGGCCAAGAGAGACAGCCCAAAGCTCCCCAAATGGCACCAAATGTTTATCTTTAGGTGACTGAATCAATCCCTAGGTAGCTATTCAGAGTGAGCTAAATAGCACTCTAGGCTTCACTGACTGCATTGACTAGTTTTCAGTAGACTATGATGGGAAATTATGCATCTGCTCATGTGGAGATGTCTATTGACTAGAWTGATTATAATAGGTGCTTAGACATCAAAATTTTGGAGTCTTAATTTGCRAGCTGAATCATACACTAGAAGAGGGTCTCATCTTCCTCGACATTAGTGGTCACATCTGTCCAACTTTCATCTTCTTCTATTAGGTTACAGCATTTGGCACAAAGTGGAGTATTAGAGCTTGCACGTGGCCAGTTTATGCATGACAATTACTTGGCAATAGTATGCGAAATGATAGTTCATATYCCTGGCACAGAGCATAGTATAACACACTTCCAAAGCAGGAGATAAGTTACTGGACGTGAGCAAGACGAGATGGAGAAACTGAAAGGCACTCAGCATGGAAAATTCTTTAGAATAACTCAAAATCTGTGTGTAAATTTCATTAAGGAGTCCATGATTGTAAGAAACGCCATGGCTTTCTACAACCTCTTTCTCTTTCGGTAACTGCATCACTAGAGTAATTAATATCCTTTTCCAACTCTTGTTTGTTCYGAGCAGTGCAGAGAGCCAGAATTGTTTTGCTTTACAGCAGCAAAAGGATAGTTGTTCACCAAAACCTAGGGACAAAGCCAGATGTTCTTGGTTGACACCTACCAGCCCAATAGATTGTGTATTCTTCCTATATGGATCATTGGTGTAGCAGAYTAATTTCTTTGTCCTATGACACCTTCAATATTTGAGTATTGCTGATAAAAACATATGTGATAGATTCTAAGTAGYAAAATTAATGTTAGCTGTTCATGTTTAACATCTTAGTAGGAAAGTATCTTTCTTCTTAAAAACTTACTTCCCCAACAACTATATGCTGCTTCCAGCTGGACCTTGATAGCTGATAGTCTTATCTATGTAACCTATYTTTACTCAGCAAAATTATAGAATTAGGTAAAGCATTACAAGCCCCACTGAGCAGTATTTTCTGCTCTCCAAAAAGACAAGTGAATTAATTGCCTGCCTTCTTAAAATGAGCTTTAATATTAGAACGTGCTAGACTTGTTCCTTGGATAAGCTAGTAGCATAAGTCAACATACAAGTGACCTGTAAAAAGCCTCATTTGCATAGACTTGTATTGGATTTCTGATATTAGGAATAAAAGGGATTTTCTTCAGTCAACAGACTTTTCCAGTCAAAAGAATAAAAAAAGAAGATCAATAGCATTGCTCTATATCCTTTTACTGAATAGTCAGGCAAAAGGAATGCTCTGCAAAACCAGTCTCTRGTAAATCCAGAAGTATTTTTATAGGGTCAGCTCCGAGAGCAGACACTAAATTTTTCAGCTTTTGAGAAACTAGGATATGGTTGCTTGCAAAGAAGGAAAGAAAACGTATAAAGATAATATTCTAGCTGCTTGTGAACCCTTGCATTGAAAGCCTACAAAGAACACTAGATCTGCCTGCAGCAAACCACATCAGATCTTTTGGGATGGCATCTGAGTGTTGACCCCTGTGTCTGGATTGCCACATTACCAAGGGTAGTGCTTTGATGGATTTCACAACTTACTCTTTCCACAAAAGCTCAATAAGGTAAGATCTTGAGTCTGGTGTGTATGTCAGGTCCAAAACAACTTAGGTATTAAGGAAAAATGGGTATAGTGTTGAGGTCATTACGCTTCTGTATGGTAATTTAAACTGTGGTAACACCAAAAGCTCACAGCTSAGACATGAACTATATTTGGTCTATACTGTATACATCCATAACAAAAACATTTGACTTCAAAGAGCTGATGAGAAGAAATATATATCCTCTTTGTTATGCATGTAAACATAAACATCATCGGAAGAAGAGGACCAACAATTAGTTTGGCTCAGATCACTGAGAATGTCTCTGGGTGAACTGAGAATAGCAGGGAGAATTTATGTTCAATCTGATGTCTTCTCTGAGCTCCTTAGGTGTTGTAACTTCAAGCTATTGCTTCCTTCAAGAATTTCAAAACTTTAATCTTCAATTTTAAAACCTTCAGAAGAATAATGAGGGTTGAGTGTGTAATCCAGCATGCATATCAGTGGCATGTACTTTTTATTCTGCTCTTACACCAGAAGTTTTCAGGATAGTGCTTGTTAACATGAAGAATGCATGCCCAAACCTTAATTAAATCTTGTAAATGTCCTTTGAAATATTGATGATGTTTATTAATTTTTCAAAAGACAAAAAACAAAAAAAAAACTCTTACATCTTCTCCTTAACACCAACTGGGGAACAGATAAGTTCGATACTTTACAAATATCCCATGCATCAACCTTTTAAATCCYTATCAATAGCTGAATCAATTCTGATTAGCAAACTTCACAGGTCAGGTCTCCCTGGCAGCTCAGTTCAATCAGAAGATTAGTRTCTAACATTTAAGGAGAGCTCTTTGCTTGTTCAGTAAATTGAACTATCCATCATATTGCTGAACTCAGGCCCGGTGGACTTCAGAAAGACACTTATGACCRTTTGCACAGTGTTTGGTGATGCCTATCTCCATTGTCTATATATAAATGAAAATTCACGTGCTTGCCTCTGGTGATTCTCTTCTCTGTTATTCTTTTGCCACAGCTGTTTTTCCTGCCTTCCCTTCATTGCCACCCTGCACTGCTCAAGTACTACATGATTTGCTGGCTGAGACCTGCCTCTCTTTTTTATTGCAGTTGCTTTGTAATATAAGCTTACAAGAATGGCATYCCCTTTAAGCGTGTCTCATTTTGACATTCATTAGTCAAGTTGAAATAAGTGCAAGAAGTTTGACAAATCATGTCTTTGTTGTCTGCAAGACATGTTCTATGTACAGAATCACAGAACTGGTAAGGTTGGAAGGGATCTCTGGAGATCATCTAGTCCAACCTTCCTGCTCRAGCAGAGTCACCTAGAGCATGTTAGCCAGGCGGGCCTTGAAGATCTCCACAGAAGGAGACTCCACCACCTCTCTGGGCAACCTGTTCCAGTGCTCCATCACTCTCACAGGGAAGAAATTCCCCCTCACATTCAGGTGGAACTTCCTGTGCTTCAATTTCTGCCCATTGCCTCTTGTCCTGTCACATGGGACAACTGAAAGGAGTTTGTCCCCGTCCCCTTGACACCCTCCCTTCAGGTACTTGTACACACTGATAAGATCCCCCCTCAGTCTTCCCTTCTCAAGGCTAAACAGGTCCAGCTCTCGCAGCCGCTCCTCATAGTGCAGGTGCTCCAGCCCTCGGATCATCTTCGTAGCCCTACGCTGGACTCTCTCCAGTAGCTCCAGGTCTCTCTTGGACTGGGGAGCCCAGAACTGGACACAGGCCTCGAGATGAGGCCTCCCCAGGGCTGAGGAGAGGGGCAGGATCACCTCCCTCAACCTGCTGGCAACAGTCTTCCCAATGCACCCCAGGAGACCATTGGCCTTCCTGGCCACAAGGGCACATTGCTGGTTCATGGTCAGCTTGTCATCCACCAGCACTCCCAGGTCCTTCTCTGCAGACCTGCTTTCCAGCAGGTCAGCCCCCAGCCTGATCTGGTNCTCCGTCACTCTCACAGGGAAGAAATTCCCCCTCACGGTCAGGCAGAACTTCCTGTGCTTCAATTTCTGCCCATTGCCTCTTGTCCTGTCACACGGGACAACTGAAAAGAGTTTGTCCTCATCCTCTTGACACCCTGCCTTCAGGTACTTGTACACATTGATAAGATGCCCCCTCAGTCTTCCCTTCTCAAGGCTAAACAGGTCCAGCTCTCGCAGCCGCTCCTCATAGTGCAGGTGCTCCAGCCCTCGGATCATCTTTGTAGCCCTGCGCTGGACTCTCTCCAGTAGCTCCAGGTCTCTCTTGGACTGGGGAGCCCAGAACTGGACACAGGCCTCGAGATAAGGCCTCCCCAGGGCTGAGGAGAGGGGCAGGATCACCTCGCTCAACCTGGTTGCAACAGTCTTCCCAATGCACCCCAGGAGACCCTTGGCCTTCCTGGCCACAAGGGCACGTTGCTGGTTCATGGTCAGCTTGTCATCCACCAGCACTCCCAGGTCCTTCTCTGCAGACCTGCTTTCCAGCAGGTCAGCCCCCAGCCTGATCTGGTGCCTTGGGTTATTTTTCSCTAGGTGCAGGACTCTGCACATGCCCTTGTYGAAGGCCTTRTTGAAGTTGCTGTCTCGGGTGAGCAATGGTTACAAACTACTGGAATAGCTTATAAACAAAAATGTAATCAAACCTGGAGTAGAAGGAAAGTCAACAGGGTAATGGGCTCTAATGAGGAAGAAGCACATGATTTCATCTGTGCTTATGGAAGTAGCCCACTTAATAGATGATAAAGCAACAMTGAATGTCAAAAAGTTCCACCTCAACAAGGTGACTCATCTGCTTCTTCTCCTGCATCCCTCACAGCTGCCATGTGTTCAGGATTAGCTGTGAACTGCCATTTGGACACTTATCTCTGCTATTATTTGACAATACACACTCCTAAACTGCTAAATCCAAGAGAATCACAGCAAGAAATGACTCTCAAAAATCTATGCACAAGTGATGGACAATGTCAAAGACTTTTCCTTTCAGAGAAATCCATTCACATCTGACAGGTTCCATATCCATCTAGCCTTCAGGACTTATGGTCCAGGCATCTGTCAGCAAAGGTCCACTTGGTTTCGGTGTAAAATTTGGGGGAAAAGTCAGGTGTTAAAAGATAGGCATGCCAGGCCATTTTAGATGTTGCCAAATAGTGGATATCTGCACAGCATATGCAAATGTGAAACAAAACCTAAAAGAAACCTACACCTTTCTGAAGGCCAGGGGCAAAATACTYCTTGGGAAGTCCTACTGTCTCTCCACAATCTTCCCGGTAATGACTTCCAGCTCTACACCATTGAAATCATGCTCTCTCCTGGACAGTTTAAATTTCCCTTAGGCTGTTTCTTTCTTATTCTTCTTTAATCTTACCACTTTTTTCTTGGTTCTATCATATTAATTTCACTCACTTCACTGCTACTGCCATGGCTGAATCATCTCACACTTTCATCACAGCATCCTTTCCCTGCCAACTCAGAACAAAGTGTTCCGAGTCACTATGTCCTTCTACCACTCTAAATGCACTATCCCCTCTGAGGAACTTTTCCAACATTTATGGTCATGAAAGGTGTCATTGCTGAAGCATATATAACTCTTTTGCGCTAGGTATGATATGAACAAAGAGCAAAAAACAAATACTTCTTCTGAAAACTTAACCTTATCAGCAAGGGGGATACAAGGGAGATAAATAAAGAACAGAAGAGCCCACACCAGACATAATGACATTTTCCTACCTACAGGCACCCCAAATATCCTCTTCTTCTRTTAACATAAAGTGGAACAAATATTCCTTGCTGAAATCTTTAATAGAAATTGAGTTGAGATTCATAGACTTCAGTGAATTCAAAAAGGTCAAAGCTTTCAAAATCCTTAAAAACATTTGTCAATAATAGCACATGACAAGCTGATTATTGAYTTTTCTGAGGGACTGAATGTTTAGGTTACATTGGTGTACTTATGACTTCCAAATGCTACTACATTTCATAAATAAAATATGAATAAAACACAGGAATATTAAYGGGCAATATATATTTTACAGCATAAACAGACGGCTAAGGCAAATGCCTGTAACTGTAATCTCTTCTTGTTGTTCTTGAGATTGCACAGATTAACTCCTAGTTTTTAATGTGATTTAAATAATTTATATGCTTCAAGCAGTCTTCTTTTAAGAATTTTAAGGGCTCCATAAAAAAGTTAATGCTAAGAGCTAGACCTTTCAAATACTTATAACTTGAATTATATTAATTTGATAYGTGTTTGGAGAAATATAACAATTGATTATTTATATACTATTCCTGGTAAGGCCTTGATCAGCTATGACCTGGTTAATCCATCTAGGACTTTGTWGTCTGCAATACTGTGGTCACTAAAAACACGTTGGGCTTGCTGGACTACCGATTGCTATGCTTCATCACACAGAGATTTTGCCAAAGAATGGGTCAAAGCAAGCCCAATAAAAGTTGCAAAAAATAGATTAAATATCTCTACCTGCCAAATAACCCTACCAAGCAGCAGAGACAAAGGAGAACARAGTAAGGGAAATATTTATTGACCCAAGATGGCCCAGCACTCTGCGATAGGGATAGGATATGAACGCTTAGAACAGGATGTAAACGTAATCTAACACAGAATTGTTCTGACATCTTTATAAGATGGGATTCTGAAACGATGAAACCATTTGTGTTTTGCCTGTATAGCATTGTGCTAATACCAAGTCACAGATATAAAGTGCTAAAACCTTACAAAGTAAACAGTGAGTGTAGCCATTTGCTGTAAAAAAGATAATCTTTTACTGGAGAGGAACATGGCTTTGAAGTCTCTGCCCAGAGGGTCTGGTAACCCAGACATTTCTGAGATTATCAGTTTGTTTTACCAGTGCAGTAAACCTAACCCTCCTGAAAGCAGTATGGTTTGCTTAGTTCTTAGTGTCTCCATCAACTTTAACTTCAGATCARTCTATGACATGTCTTTGCCCCACTGTCTTTCTTACTATTCATTTCTGCTCTTAGAGAAAAGCTAAGTTAAAAAAAAATCTGAAGAGGAGAGTGGAAACAAAGGTACGGAGGAGATAAAACCTACTTTTGTCATTGTCAGTCATCTCCAGTATGAGATTTTGTGAATAAGTTCCTCCTAGAAGAAATATTAAGTAGCAGGCAGAAATATGCCAGACTGATGTCCTTTGGCCCTAGACAGTCCATATCTTCAGAGGTAATTTCCTGATGGTCCTAAGCAGTTTGTCACGGAGAATTACTTTGGGTTTTTTGGTTTGTTTGTTTTTTCATCCATGTAGCTACATAGCAAATAAGAGACAGGTGCCTAGCAGGTAAAAGACAAAAAAAGACCATAGACTCTTCTCACCTGCCACATGGCATGTTCTTCCATCAATAAAAATTAGAAAAGCTATGAAACCTTGTACGAAGCCTTGTTGAAATACTAGCATAATACCAGCATTGCAGCACATACCCAGATTTTCAGTGCCATACACTTGCAGTCATTTTGCCATTGAGGTTGGTGTTTTGACAGACCTTCAGAGACAGCCAAGCCATTCTCAGTGGGTTACAGCCATCTTCATTGAAAATAGCTGCACATAATTCTCTGGTTGTCTCCTTTGAGGCTAAAAGAGGTTGAAGGCACTCAGGGTTCCCCAGAAATCTGTGATGAGATTGGATACTACTGGTAGAGACAGTAAGTAAAGAATTATCTAATTGTTAGACCATGGGGCTTATTGATTAAACATATCTTTCCCCCTGTRCAATGCATGGCCTTATAAGCAAAAACCATCATCTCATTCACACTGAATCATTTGCAAGACATTAGCACAACAGAATGGAGTTAGTAGATCCCAGGCTAGCTCCTTAGAGAACATAAATAAGTGCAGCTTTTTTCCAGACAGTGGCTTTATACTGAATAATGAGTGATACCAGCTGCACATGTGGAAAATGCAACCTCTTGGTGGAAAGTCTTAATGCTTTTAAGATGATTCTAATAGTGCACAATTTTGAATAGACTTTGATTTGGTACACAGGAKGGACTATTGCAGGCAACTACCGGGCTTCTCCACAATATATGCATAATTTTTAAATAAAAATAGCTATCAATACACTCACTGTAATAATACTATAGTTTCAATAAACCTAAAGCTACTTCATTTAATTTGTTGCTGATGAATTACCCAAAGGTTTTGATTTGAGTTACTTTTGAAGAGGTCATACCAAATACTGATATTGCATGTTTTTCAACATGAGCTTGTTTAAGTAAGAGCAGAATAATTCACTGAATTGACAATTTTGGAATGATTTAGATTGGGAATTAATTATTTATTGAGTATTTTGAAACTTTTTTTTTTTTTTGGTCAAGATTCCTAGAGCACTGCTGAAACTAAAGGCCAATGATTTCCTAGAGTGGAGTTATAGTGAATTACAGTYTATAACTACATAGAACCAAGTGATGAGGCCTCAAAATACCCCCATGAAATAACTAGGAAGTAGCTCCAAGAATGCAAAGGGATAAAATAATGCGTTTGCAGTAACAAAAAGAATCTATCATCTCCAAGCAAGAACCTCAAAGCAGATTCTCTTGATTCTCAAACAACTGTTTTACTCATCCAAAGAAGCAGCAACCTGGTCATATTAAAATATAGGCACTGAATTATTTTGTGGAGCTTAGTCTTCAGAGATGTCATTTTCACCTGCTTGTGTCACTTGTTTTGAAACTGTCAGGCTGCAGTTTGTCTGGAATGGGCTGACAGCTCTTGTATCTCGGCAGGTGAAATTTGCTGTCCTCACCCTTCTGAGTCACTGACTGTTCTCCARCTGCTGCCCTCAAAACGTCTTGAGACATTAGGAATGGAAGCAGTTTAGACAAGGAGAAGCATCTCTGCATGCTTACTGTGTAAGCAGAATACGACTATGAAATTGAAAATGCTGAGAAAGCAAAAAAAAAAAAAATCCATATGCATTTGCAACAAAATCCATCCAAATCCAAAGAGGTCGGTTTGGGTGCAACAGCAAGCAGTACACTGCACATTATTTAGTTACACACAGTATTCAAAACAGGAGGGGTATAGTTGAAGGCTTAAGTGGAAAACAGGGCAGATCAGCACCCTCCAGGAGAGATATAGAAACTGCCATGTGAGCACTCACAGTCCATTTCAGTGAGAAGCAAATCAGATTGCCTTTGAAACACTCAAACGCAAGAACTGGCAAATTTGGCCCCAGCTGAAAACAGGTACCGTTTTGTATATTGTAGAGGACTGTATCAGATTCTGCTCTTCTTGTCTGGTGTGTATCTGCATCTCCATTTTGTTGTTTTGGTTCTTTGTTTTCTTTTTTTTGTTTGTTTTTTGTTTTTTTGGTTTTTTTTGTTTTTTTTTTCAAGGGGAGATGAACTTGGTTTCTTAGCCAGATTCATTCCCTGTGTGTTACTAATTAAAGTGCAGCAGATATTTGTTACATGGCCCATCATTAGAGACAAGCCTCTGGTTATTGCCTTTACATGTAAATTCTCTACTAAAGCCCGTCTTTGACCATTGTCTCCCACTAATTTATGGAGATCTAGTGTCAGACTTGAATGCTGAATGTTGGTGTATACCAAGGCTGGGATTCAGTTTGCAAAAGAAATATTTAAATTTGTACGTATCTATATCTGAGCTGGTTTTAAGCTTACATTATACCCTGTGGAGAAATAGTTAACAGAGGCGGTGGAGCATAGACAACAAATCAGCTCACGCTGAAGAAGACATAGAGGGTTTGAATCAGTTGCCCRTACGCAGTGCCACTTGGGATGATCTGTGGAATTCAGCACAACCACAGAGGGCTGGCAGACGTAACACAAGGCATGTCGGAGACCTAAGCCCATCTAGAACGGCAACTAGAGGCCAAAAAAGTTGTTACAGACCATATCAAATAAGCTATGACAGCTAAGTCTGTGGGCTCCTCTGACCGCATTGGCTAGATTKCCATTAACTGTAATTTGATCTGAGGCAACACGCTCACAGGCAAAGCTTACATGTAGACATTTAAATCCGAGTCCAATCTGTGACTTGAAATGCACCTGGAGTTGTACTGTACATTAACCTTATATTCTTGAACCTCGTAACTTTGAATTTCGTGGCGCTACATACCGGAGATGCGCTGTGCAGTTACACACAGTGCCCAAAACTGGTCCGGAGACAATGTTTTACACTGTGTATACACAGAATCTCACAAGTGTTGTCCTTGTACGTGACAGAGATACAAAACAAAGTTTTTCTTTCAAAAATAATGGAAAAATTAGGGATTTCAGATGGTCCAATTGGTTGTGCAGCTRGTGTYRATAACAGGGTTTTGGTTTCTATGATCATGGGACCCTCTTTAAGGACTCATAATTGCTTGGTTGAGATGGGATCTGCCTGACAAAATTGAGCAAAASTATCTTTGCCAACAAGCTGGCCAACCTGATAAGGAGGGCTTGAAACTAGGAAAGATAGGAGTGGGAGAGCATGATCAAGTGTCAAGTAAGTKKTKGATGGGGTTGGCAACCAAAGAGTCTGGTGTAAGCTGAAGGGATCTCTTAACCGACAAAACATAGCTGAAGCGGAATGGCCCCAAGTGTTTGCATGTGAGCAAGGAAGTGTCTACATGACTGGAGTGCTCTGACGGATCACCTATGGCAGGCCAGCAAGCTCCACCTTTTGTAAAAGATACAGGGAAATCTTAGCCCTCCTGCCTCAGTTTCCCCACCTAGCACTGCCTTGTTTCTACATGCTGCGAGTTGGGGAGTTTTTCAAGCACCATAGTCTTTACKGGGCGTGCAACTTGCTCAGAGAATCTGCTCAAACGCATCCTTGGCACCTCTTAACACCCTCATCCGCTGTGAGGAGAATGTGTTGCATGTAAATCACCAGAATAAAGAGGGGAGATTAATATTTCCCTGCTGCCTTGTACGAAATGCCTTGTAAAAGTGAATTTAGAGGAAGGAGGGGCAAGTAGAATTCATCCTAAAAGTGGAGAGGTTTCAATTAATACAAAACTTTGAACATCAATCATTGAATGTGGTCACGTTATCTTCCTAGACTTCCTCAAAAATCCACAGAAAGCCATTAGAAATCTTCCAATAGAACTGATAAGATATCCTGAACAAGATAAGATACTTTTAAGAAAGTTCAGTATACTTTTAAGAAAGTATCCTGAACAAGAAAGAAGAAAAGAAAGACCAAAATAGCTAATATGCCCTATACAGAGCTGTAAATCTGAAAATATTGCAGATTTTCCCTGCATAGCTATATTTCACTCAATTTATTGTTTAATAAATTTTACTCTCCATGCAAAGCAGATAGATCATTACAGAAATTTGATAAACAATTTCTACCRTAATTTCCAATTTTTAGTTATTCCTAACTTTGTGAAATGTTGCTCCTGATACAGACTAGCAGTTCCAAGCCAAACTTGATTTTACTTTTCATTGCTTTCTTGTTCAATACCGTATTTTTGTTTATTTCTTGTAAGCTTGAATAAAATAGACCCCTTTCTTTTCTAGGACAGGACAAGTGTACAACAGTCCTAAATCATGTTCATTGAATCTTTTAGGGGAGGTCAAATGCTAAAGTGGGTAGATGCAGATAGCTAAAGATTCAAGCTTAGGAATACCCCTGGCAAGGAGAAACATTTTTCCAAAGGAAGCTGATTTTGAATTGACTAAACTGGGTGGTTTTGACATTTTCATGCTGTTCACGATCACTCAATTTTTGCAGGAGGTTATTTGCAGAACAGCTTAAGCCATATTTCAGGGCTATAAAAAGACTGTAAATGCTGATTAGGAGCCCACGACCATGCTTTCCACTATCATCTCAGAGCACATAGCCAACCAAGGGGTATTGAATGCAAAAGTAAATTTATTATAGAGCAAAGCCATRCTGGGAGCAGCTCTCTCAGACTTTCTGCAGACCTGTGTGCAAGTTAAACCTGCAATAGGGGAAGTAATTCACGTGTCCCTCTGTCCCCTGTAGCCTGAGCTCCCTGGYTGCATTGCATCCCTTCATAAGGTGGGCATGTGGTCTGCTCTTTTCTAAATGCAAAGCAGTGCCTCGTGGTAGCCAGCCAGCAGTTAATCCAGTGAGTGCAGCCCGGGGGCAGAGCCGCAGGACCTTGGCAGTGCAGAAGAGTCCTGCTCTGCTGAGGATGGATGCATCTGAGTGGGAGAAAAGGGAAACCTAGCTATTGCCTCAGCGCCAGGCGCGAACGACTCCTTTTGAAAAGGTTTTCTTGTGGATATCCTTGGGCTTTGAAAAGCCGAGGTAAACCATGCTTCAGAGCTTGAAAAAGCAGAAGTACGAACACAACCTGTGGTAAGACGGCTGCGGAAATACCAGACCAGGCTGTCAGTTGTGCTTCGTGGAGATCAGGCTCCCCACCTCTCCCTGTTAGGTGTTCTCTCAAGTTTCATGATTCTGTTTTTATCCAAGAAGCTTTAACAAAAAAAAAAAAAAAAAAAAAAAAAAAAAAGACTTGAATTAAAGGGACTCCAGGAATTGCATACTCTGAGCCCTGACTTTGCTAATTTTTCAGAGTGTGGGCTGCAGGATTTAAAATCCTTCCCGTCTACCTCTGATCTTCTCAGCCCTAGCAGAGTGCACTCTCCAAATTATACCCAGCTATGGGCAAGAGGTACTGCCACCAAATAGGAAATACAYTGCTGGGCTGGCTCTGCTCTGGACGGCAACATTTATCCTCTGAGAAAATGAATCTGTATGATTTGAATATTGTACAAGGAGGCTAAACCTTGAATGGTAGTGCTTATTCTTGAGGATAATTATTGCTTGGTCTTTGTGATTCCCTGGGACCATAAAACAGTCAGGACCAGATCAAACCAMTGCTAAAGGAAATCTGGCAATGAGCATCCAACTGTGAGCACCCTGGTGCATCAGAGGCAGAGGTGAAACGACCCTGATCTGTCTCTGTAAAGAATGAGACCAACATTTACGGACAGGAAAAGAACCTTCCAGCTCATCCCTTAATGTCACCAGGACAGCGCTGTTCTCCTAGGTTGTTTGAGCTGCCTGACTGCAAGGCAGGAGCAGGAGCTGCACTGCCTTTAAGGGCAGGAGCCCAGCTGCCTTCCAGCCACTGCGCTGCACTAGTGACATGTCTGATTAAAGACTAATTCGTATTTGACTAAATCATAACTTCTAGGAGCGTTCCTTATCTTGCTTTTATAAACACCACTGGGTGCTAAGCACACCTCATACTCTGGTATTTTGTTCTGATAATCCTCAGGTATATTTAACTGGGGGAGAGAYAACACTTTTGCTGGAGGTTTTTTGTTTTGCTTTGTTTTTTGATTCTTAAACRGTTTTTCCTGCTGTATATCTCCCCACTTCATTAAAGAGGATTTTGGCATACAACTCCYTGTGCTCGTGAAGGTAGACACCCACCATTAATTATCAGAAATGTGCACAACATTGGAGAGACAAAATCATCCGTTTGTAACACCTTTCTTTGTCCTATCCTATTCGGATACAGTTTTCATCCCATTTCTGAAATGTTCCTTTGCAAGAGCAAATGACATTTAAGCAATTGCAAGATCAGGGAATAAGCTTGAAGTTCTTCTGGGTAACCAGCTCATATCATTTCTATGTTACTGTAAATTAAATTCACATAATTCTGTGTGTGACTCCATTTCCCAAGTCCTTGGCTAGGCCTTACAYGGTGCTGAAGTGCTGCTTTCAGTCTCGGGCGCACAGATAGGAAGGGAAGTGACACTTCAGTTCCCAATCACTGTTCAACACAAGCACATGCAATTTTTGCCCGAAGGTGTTGCTAAGCTCAACATGGTGTAGGCAGTTGATGCAAACAAGGGAGTGAAGTGAAAATAGTCATAATAATATTAAATGTAATTCAAAATCTAAGGTACATCCACATTAAATTGTGGTGTATAGCGCATGTTTGATAATTTATGACAGCTATCATTGTGACTACTGATTTATTGAAAATTATACATTTGTTTATGTGTTTCAAAGGACTGAAGATAGGAYTGAAGGTCACATTTCAGAAATCCTTTTGGGTCGCACCACGTTGAGACAACAGATCTGGGAGAAGGCTGCATAGGTATGGTCACGATGGTCATTCTGGGCATTATRCAGTATTTTACCTGGCTTCCAGCTTCCTCTCTGAAAGGTTTGGATCTCCTGTAGGGCTGTGTGATACTTGCCATGTGTTTATATCTAATGCAGGGAGGAAGATAGAATTAAGAGTGGTTCCTTCCAGCAAAAGAATTCAAAGCCTACCTTCAAAGCCTACAACAGATGGGATAGAAGCCTCTTCAGACTCAGATTTAAAAGATATCTACATAAGATATCTACAGAGTGGGCAGGGAGTGTCCCAGGAGCAACTTGAAGTGCTATACCTAGGTTTGTGTCCTCTTCTACATTTTGGCACCCCTGAAGTCAAGTCTTCATAGTCACTTAAGCACATGAGTGAGTTTCACCAAGGTTCTAACATGTCAAGGGTCCACACAGGTCTGGAATCACTACCTGAGTCATCATCAAATACTGCTTTCGTGAAGTGGRCATGATATAAATCCCCTTTGTGGTCTACTCCAGCATCTTTTGTGTGCAATATGGATATTCACAGATATTCAAAYCGGAAGCAGCTACAGCTTTTCAGGCTGTTTCTACCCTCCTTTGCCCAAGCATTTATGAYGTGGGAACTGCAGCAAAGTTTACTGCTCCTGTATCACTAGATAACTGAAAAAACGGAGATCAATTTTAAAGCTTTTGATGAAGGTGTATGGTGACGAAGGTGATAAAGCTACAGGACTTTGGACTGAATTCAGAGTGGTCGTGTTTTAGCTGTGTTGGCTGCTGCAGAGCTTATGTATGGGAATAGTAACTTCCTAAGATACTCARAATTAGATGCTTTACAGTTCACCATTGGCTTCATAGATCTTGTATCCCAGCAGGCAACAACTTGTATCAGATGCAATGTATTTACCACAYGTTGTGAGGAATGTGAAGCTTGTTTTATTGCCTTATCTTAAAGAAAACTGTAAGTTAAGCACTTACTTATGAAAATTAGTTAGTAGTCTCTTGAATATCAGTGGTGGAGCTTCCTTCATCAACAAGATCTTACAGGTTCTCTTCACCCCCTCCTAACTGAACGAATTATCTCTGGCTTCATAGAGGAACTGATGAGGCTATTCAGTGTCCAGTTAAAACTTGCACAAGCAGTGAAACAGAGCCCAAATTATATTTTCTGCTGGATACAATTGCTTGGGGAATTTGAACATGATTTCTTTTCTAGTTTACATCTAATCAGTCAGATCTGTCTGCATGTTCTTATATCAGAGTTTTARTGTTGTGATAATAACACTAATACAAATAATAAGATCTATTGTTATGTGCTAGGACCTCATTGTATTAAGGAGCATAGAAAATAAAGAAATGRTCTCTCTATTTTCTTTTGCACTCTTTAAATAAAGGCATTACCTATAAAAGTCCATRGCTATACACAGCATTATTTTCTTTCATATCTGTCTGAAAACCTACCCGTCCGTAAAGCTTACAAGCGGCTGGAAAATAATTGATCTCTTTGAATGCCAAAACTAGTGTTTTGTGATTAAATGATTTTTTAAAGTTCATTGGTGGAGAAAAATATTCATTTACATTAACATATTCATATTCACATTTTCCAAGCAACTAAAAAATTGCAAAAGTCCTTGGAATTAAACAAAATATTTTGTTTAAACTGAAAACAAAATATTTAATTTTTCAAGTCATCTGTGGGTTTGTAAAACACACTACATTTCAAAATTAAAAGCCATTTTACATTGAGACGTGTATGTGGCTTTGTTTTGCACAAACATTGGGAGTTCTGTACGTTTTGGGGATTTTTCTTTTTTTTTTTTACCCGAAGAATTCTGTAAATGTACATTAAATTTGCAAACAAATTTTTGGACCATCTGACTGTATCTTTAGATGGGAGAAGAAAGTATTAAGTCTGAATAACTGGTACTCATAGTTTCACTAACCTCTGCCTGCAATTACTCCATTCCTTTGGTCACCATAATTTCTTAAAGTCACTCACAGATGCAGATTAAATGGAGGAGGGAGGAGCGCTAAGATTGCTATAACTTCACTGTTAGCAGCACATAGTTAATGAAGCACATCAAACATGAGAGATACTGGCCAGCTAGAGAGCTAGACTTTGCAGATGCTTTGAACAAAATTAGACTCTGATGGGCTTTAGACATTCATGTAAATTGGTGATGGCTTCTGGACGAGTGAATTTGGACCATTAGAAGTAAGAACTACASTTTTTCTTTTTCTCCTAAGAATTAAAAAAAAAATCAATTTTCTCTGTATTGGTTGTCTGAAACTCCCACTATACTCCTAAGAGTAAATTAATTCTCAGATGACACCCAGATGGTGGCCTRTTCATTTTATCTTTGGGAAAATAATCTGGAAAGGATGGGACTAGTTCCACTAGCAGCAGTAAGACCCACTCATCTGTGCTATTCTTATTTGTTCTGTAAAATTCTAATTACTTTCTTTGGAACTACCCTGGGACTAATGTTCAAATAATCCAAAGCAATTCTTGTCTGTGAAACATCCGTCTTGCAAATTGCATCCTCATATTCCCTGTACCACTGCAAAAGGCAAAGCAGGGAAAAATCTGGGATAAAAATGATGGGACAAGGTGAAGTCTATCCAGTGGCAAAACCTGAAGAAATCTGGAAAAGCCTAGGGACAATGAGTGGGAATATTTCTTTTTGAAGGAAAAAAAAAGATCTGTGTTGCCAAGTATTGAGGTGGCTTTCCAGCATAACCACCTAAGTGTTGACCCAGTGCAGGGTAGCCAGGAGCCTCAAGATAATGTACTTGTTGCTTACTACAATCATTGGAAAAGAATTGAGCCTACCTCCAAGAGACGGATGTATCTCCACCCTTTTTTTAGTGTCACACAGTGGTAGGCTTTAGAARAAGTGAAGCTGTTGTAACTGTACATATGAGCATCTTTAAGGTTTTCATCAAGCATCTTTCTCTTATGTCAACAAGGACAGGATGAAAGAAGAGGATTTGTGACCAAGAGGAACAGAAATTCATGTAAAAGCCAGTCTACATAAAACCCCTGAAGTTATGCTGAGGTTGTATTCAGAAGCTAATATTATTCGGTTTCATAATACAGCGGATAAGTAATTGGACATCAGTAAGTTGAGCATGTAGTAGGGGCTGAAGGCACAGACAGATTCCCTTTCTCCAACATAGTTATGCCTTTCGGAAGGACTCTAACAAGGTTTCCTTGTCAAATGAAAAATAATAAATTTTATTTGCCCGAATACATAAAGATATGATTTTGTTCAGCCTTAACAGGAGGGCTTTGTCTTTTCTGCAAGCTACAAGCATGTACTTTTTTCTCTTACTTGCCTCATCGGACCAAGAGTAACTAATTAAGCAGTAATAAACTAATTGTCAGTCTGAGTCATTCCCTTTTTGACATGCCTTGTTTTCACAGAATAGGCTGCTTTTAAACATTAAGGACTCCTCGCCTGGCTATAGACTGAAATTTGGAGATTTATGAAAATCTTTAAGAATTCATTTTGTTAATGCAAAAATTATTCAGCTACAGGCCATAGTAAGTCTCTGCAGTAAGGATGAAATAACATTAATCTTGTGATGAAAGTGAATTTAAGCTTTAAAGGATGTTTATATACTTTATAAACTCATATTCTTTACATAAACATGTGTAATTCTCACCTCTAAAAAGCTGTGCATTGTTTATTCTTTAGTAARCTGCTGTATGCTGAGAAAAAGTCGGTGGTGGGTCCCAATCTTTATGTTCTTTATATTCCTCTGTGCTCTAACTTCACCTACRGGCTAAGTGAGTAATAGAATGCTGTTGCTTATTAATGAGTCAGAACTATGATCAAGAAAATTAGTTCCCCCCCCCCCATTTTCATGCATTACCAGCTGAGTAACTGTGGGACTTTCACTGGAATTGTATAGAAGCTAATTGGGCATCACACAAAACTGTGTTTCTTATGCCCATTACTGATGATTCTTTAGTAATTCCCTCTCCGCTGTCATATGTACCGGGAGAGCGTTAAGGTCCCATATTGGATCTGAAGTTTCTTGAATCCCAGGCATTTCTCCCTGTGCTTTCACAGCAGTAGTGCTGTTTGAATGACACGGTAACAGTGTCTCGCYTCGTCTCAGCCTCTGTCCTCCAACCACGTGTCCCTCAGCCTTGCTCCACACATCCTCACGGCCTGCTTACACATGAAGAGAGGTTTAATCCCTCAGGAAAGAGAAACTCCTCAGATACTGAGAAGGCCTTCTGGTTGGGAAACCAGGCTGAAGGTCTAGATGTTCAATGTGAAGAGCTGTTCTCCACCCTTTTAGCTGTGCCTTTGGGGGATAGAGGGCCTGAGAAGCATGGGGCCACCACAGGGTGATTCAGGCAGCAGGAGGATGCTCTTTCCATGGTTGGGGATGTCCCTTGAAGGTGATCTCCCCAGGAATCCGCTCCTTCCCTATTACGTATCTTATATATGATGCAGGCAGGGTTTAAARCTCGGAATGATTTCAGCGGATTCATTCTTTACACCTCCTGTCCTCTCTGGGAGCAACGGGAGTTGCTCGCCTTCATCCTTCCTCAGTGATTTAGCCTCCAGGTAAATATATACTAAATAGGGGAATGCTACCCCTGAGGCCATGCTAGCTGTTGATCAATGGAGAGAAATCGTGTCTTTCTGGTGCGATTCTCTAATCTGTTTTGAACATGTACATTTTAGGAAGAGATTAATTTTTTTCTTGCAAAAGAACAGGGAAGTGGGTTAATTTCAGCCACTTCATGAAACTGCTGTGTTCTGAGTAATCTGTTTTTAATGCTTTATTTTACTAAGAAACCATCATGTTCAAGCACATTGTAGGGAAAGCTGAAACCRGTTTAAACCCTTTTTGACATTATGTTTTTTCTGTGTAAATCCTGTTAAAATTTACTTCRTAGATAGACGTTTTTTGTTTTTACTCCTAATAATTTTAAAATATTTAAACAAGAACATGCATAAATGTGTCCTTTTTTCCAGATGTTATCTTACTGAGATTATTGGGGTAGGTAGTATCTTTAAAAGCACATTACTCATGCAATGAAAATAATCGTTAATTAGGGTTTCAGTGGGCAGAGTTTCAGCGGGCAGAGTTTCAGCGGGTTTTCATGTCCTAGGTCTTAGGACCTGAAAAATGGTTAGAGTCCCAGCTAGACCCATTGACAGAAAATTAGAAAGTGAAGATCCTTTTGGATAAAGGTGAGCATGAAGACTTTGAGCTGTGTAGAAAATTTTAAAAAATGAGGCATCCTATTGAGATGAAAGTTCTCAGGGTCATAGCACAAAATATTTTTCTTAAACATTATTATTCATCCTGGAGATTAAAAATCTGACAGGGAAGAAAGTAAAAAGGAAAAATATATATCTATAAAACTATTAAAATGATGTGCAAAAATCTTTGAAAGTGCRTGTTTCTGTGAAGTGGTTGGAGGGACTTTGCCCCAAACCATGCAGTGATTGCTTTCTGTTGAGCTTTCCTTTTTTCTTTTTTTTTTTCCTGCAAAACCTCTTTCTTTGGCAATGTTTTGATCCTGTTATGTAGCTCACTCATAGCTGAAAGTGAAATCCTGCCAATTAAAAGAACAAGTCACCAAATTTTRATGTGAATGAATAGTATGATCATAGACTGCTACTAACAACACAACATGAGGTCCCTACAGAGGTAAGGGACCCATCATCTCAAAAGTAAGTAGTACGGGACAATATTCTCCTTGAAAGCTTATGGTGGGAAGGGGAGTAGTGAGGTACGGAAGGGAAATATCTCTCATAGTCATCCCGAAAGCATAACAAAGAAAAAAATAAATGTTCCTCTACTTTTTCAGAGTTCAGTACATGCAAACTACTCATTTTGCCAGCGTGGATGACAGATGTGTTAWCCTTAAAGTACATCCCCTTTTGGTCTGTTGCAATGACGATATGGCTTGGGTCTGTAAAGGAAGAGAAGCTGTTTCTCACTGAGAGTATATAGACTGTATGAAAGATTGGCACCCTACAGTATRTTTCCCAATAACAGATGTCATAGTTGTCATATAACTTCCATTTTACTTCACGGGCTCAGTTTTCCATGTTTTTATTGTCTCTTGGATKTCTTAATTTAAATGTCAGAATCCACTAATCTCTCTTGCCCATTCCAGTAATCATCCAATTTGAATCAATCTTGGTGTTTTCTTTTTAATATGTTTTTAATATTCAAAGTTCCAACTTTTAAAGCACTTTGACCACCACATATTTTGGAGCCAAGACCATTTCAAATCAAAAAGTGTTTTGTTTTCATGTTGGAAAATATCAGGCAGCACATTTAAAGAATTTCAGAAATCTGCGACTTTTTTAAATATGGAGATTTGCCATGCTTGACACATTGTTTAGAGCAATTTTCTTTTGGCAAATCTGCACTGCTTTTAAACCAGAATAACCACATTGTATATATTTCACACACTTCTAATTAAAACCATTCCAAGTAACTTTGTACAGAAAACCACTGTTTTCTGGTATCCATGCCAAGGAGAAATGGTGGTTGGACTACACGCCATGTGGATCATCTCAGCCTCTCATGGACAAAGCTAATGACAAAATGACTCTGTTGCCTGTGAGTGCTGTGAGTTCCAACGATTAATGCGGTCTTCTCCTGAATATAGGTGCATGCCATGTGTGAATTAGACAGCCAGTACTCAGACTTGGAYTGCATACAGGTTTTTGCAGGAAAATTCACATCTACACTTAATGTCCTCAAAGCTCTGATGTTGAAGCCACTGCTTCAGATTGCCTGTGGAATTTGGGCCAAGTCTTCATGAGGATAAGTATCTTAGAAATTATGAGTCCTTTCAGTACTTTCATATGTCCAAGGGCCACRAAGGCATCAAAGATATATCTAGATTATATAAACGTAGTTAAGATAATATGCAAATTTTAATAAAATTTCTTTAATTAGTATATACATCAACTCTAAGTGGCTTTGTTCAGGTTCCACTTGGGGTTTTCTTACCATCTAAGCCTAAAACAAGCCCTGCAGGGTTGCTCCTAAGGGGTAGGTTCCAGCTGCCCCAAAATGGTGAGCCATAGCCCCTTTGGGTTAAGACCACTGGTAACTAAGAAGAAGAGGAATAACATAGCTCCTGAGAGCAGCAAATCACCCATATGCCTAGCTACACAGACACAATCTTCCATATGTCTTATGTCAGAATTTAGCCACCCATTCCCTCTTAGAATTTGTAGAAGAAAAGAAAAATAAAAAAGAATTGAGACTAGCAGTCATTGTTTCTGAGAGGAAAACTGTGTTGAAGTCATTCTTTCATTTCCCTTTTCACAACATGACRGAAGTCTGCCAAATTAGGCACCATTAGCCCAAATAATTGCTCTGCTCCCACCTGCTTATCAKCCAGACAAGATAGGGCATTTACATGGGATCCCTAAGGAGACTCATCTGCATCATGGACGTCTAAGCTACATGATCTCAGACGTTTACAACATGGTAAAAGATTAGTTGAGCAAAAATTGAACAAATATTTGTAATAGGAGTGTTTTCTGGAGGAAATGGTCTCCTTGGTACGGTGTTTGTACTGGTGTGTCCTGAAGGATGAACTTGGCTCTGTGCTAGGAGCTACAGCAATGAGTAAGGTGCATCAAGTTCTTGAGCAGCCATGCAGCACTGATGTGAGAGTATCACTATGTACTCTTTTATGTAGTCTTCTTTTTTCCTTTTTTTCCCCTTTTTTTCAGATTACTCTTTCAAATATCTTCAGGGAATGGAGATTTTACAGCATCTCTGGTCCTCAGTTCTGTGACCTCCCTCATCATGAAAACCTCTTTCCCAATGTCTAATTGATTTTCCTTTATTACAAGTTCTGTGTTTCATCCTGTCATTGTGGATCTCAGAGCAGATCCTTCCTATATCTTTTCCATGTGCCCTGCTAGGTTGCTGAAGTCAGTTGAAGAAGATATATATGGAGAAAGAAAGCAGGCATCCTTTAAAGCACAACTGGCTGCCACTGAAGATTTCATTATTCTGAATTTCTTTATCTGAATAGTTTCTTTGTTCAGCTAAGAAAAAGTATAAAAGCAGCATTAATCCTACTGACTAATCATCTCATCAGTTTTGCTGATCCAGAAAAACTTAAAGAGGGGAAAAGCCTGCAGCATTGACTTAAGGATCCAGATATTAAAAGCCAGGATGAGGGGAAGAATTCTTTTATTTTTGCCTTAGGAGCATAGGCCTGGAGCATAGACACAGGCTCTCTGGCAYCTCAGTGTTCAGCATTAGCACTCATCACCTTGTCTAATTCGTCTAACACATCTTCCTTCTTCAAAGCAATAAAGCTTTTTATACCTGCACGGCTCCCAGAAGAGTCTTTTTGGTTTTTT
>NW_028186612.1:5275491-5345271 GCF_003343005.1 Rhea americana
TATCTAGAGATTTTCTTCTAACTTCAAGCTAATGTTCCTTTTGCTTCTCTGTCATTATTGCTCTCTGGCCTGAACAGTCTTCTCCCTCCTGGCATTTACCTTGCAATGTTCATGCCAACCTGTCCCCAACCTGTCTTCATTTGCTAGACTAAACAAGTCATAACTTTTTACCACATTGTCTTCTTTTAAATTACTCTCTGGTCACATTTTTGAGCTCTTCATAGCAGTTATGAAGGCTAAATACATTTCCTGTTGTCTCCTGTTGTCTTGCAYATTTTCTACTATTAGCTGGGAACTATGTAAATGAGAAATCTTCTAAGCTCTATTCGTTTTCACCAGTTAAAACTTTTTTAAAAAAAGAAAAAAAAACAACCATCAAATRTTAAGAGAATACAGCATCTGGGAAAATCTGGTATTATTATTAAGGACTGGCTGTGAGTTTAAAGAGCTACACAAAGAGCAAAACCATCTCTTTTTTCTCTCCTTTTTATGTTATGTTAATAAAATTTGATTTTTCTGTTATTTGCATGAGTTAATTCTCATTCCTTTTGCTAGCATGTGCCACCTATACAATTTCCCTGATAGTGGTATGAACAGATAATCACATATCTCAGTCCAAAGCCAACTGAAGCCTTGAGGAGAGAAAAATTATAGGCAATTCTGTCCAATTTGCAAGCTTTACAATTTAATTGGTGTTCTCCTCTGCAATTTAATTGGTATTCTTCCCATGAGAGCTGTGTCATCATTTGCAATACAGGCTGCATTTTTCCATTAGAAGTGTTCATTTCATAGATTATCGTGCTCGGGGGGTAGCAGAGAGCCTATTGCACTGGAATACCAAGCCAGTGAGGTGCTGATCATATTTGCTGCACAGATTATACTGAAAGTGGGTTATTAACCCAAGTATGACAAAAATTAAGCTATCAAAAACATGACTTCAACATTTCAAGCGTGCTTCTCTCTCACGTGCCTTCAGAAGTCTGAAGCATTTGTAGATTTATTGTTAAAAAAGGGAAGATTAAATTATCTAGGGAAGAAATAAGTGAGGGAAGGCTAAATAGCTGGGCAATTTCATGAAGGGAAATGGTGTTGGATCAAGGTGAAATTAGCAGGAAAAAGGAGAGGACTCTACCTGCAGGTGACTATATATAAAATCTGATTGACTTGATGTCAGATTCCCAGTCCTTGCTCTAATGTTTTGAGAAGTTTGCAACTAAATTTGATATGATCCTTGAAAAATTCCTACTGAAGTAGCCTAAGATCTCATGGAGCTTCACTGACGACATGAGCAACAAAAGCTTTGACTGTGCCACAGCATAGCATGAGCCTGTCTAAAGCACATATACTGCAAATCTGTTAAAACATACTGTAGTAAGCAGTTATGCACTGCTTAAAACACCGATTTAAGTGAACCAGTAGAAAAATGAGCAATCCCTGGCATTTAGCTTGTTTTCCTTCTTCCCAAATCAGAAACTGGAATTGTTTGCTACATCTGTGCCCTTACTGCTGACGCCTGACCTTGTATTGTACTGTATCTAAAACATTAATGTGCTGAGAAGCAAAAACGAGAAACAAATGACAAAAATGTGGTTGAATATCCSTTTCTTAAAGTGTATCTTTACTTCTCTTTGCATTGTATCTAATTGTTCATTTTCTATATTTTGGATTGTTATATATTTCATTGAGGACGTTAGCCTGATAAAAAGGCTGAATCACATCCTCCTCCTCAGAGACATAGTTTTATCTAATTACTCATGCTTCCATGTTTTAATAAAGGGGTGGAAAGGTCTCCTTTTCCTCCTTGCTCTGTTCTATCCCTATTCATTGCTTTGTTTGCTTTAATTTTGTTTGCTTTGGCGGATATGAACATTATCCTGATTGGATATTATCTTATTTTATTCCTTTCTGAAAAGCATGAGGCTCTACTTGGAYCAGCTTTTTAAAAAGTTTAACCTCTACTAAACTTAAAAATATTTTGTATTTTTTACTTACTGCAGCAGAACTGATATAATGTACCAGAGATAAGAGGATACCTAAATTACAATGACTGACGGTGCTTATGTCTCTCCAGTGACCATAGAGAAAACCAAACAAGCCTCTACCACAAGGTTAGGTGAAATGTTATTTGCCTTTAAGCAAGCATTTTTGAAACTGGTATCTTGTTTTCAAGAAAAGTGTGAAATGCAACTGGAAGTCATACTATGGAAAAAATTTTAGATAAAATTTTAGAGATATTAACCTCCAAGTGAAAATTTACGGTCAGAGGTTAAGAGGTACCATAAAGGATCTTGGAAATCATTAGTGTAGTTACTTCAACTGCCTTTCTTCACACATCCTATCAATTTTGGGATCAATAATACTCTGTTTTGGACAAAAGAAGGCAAAACCCATGTCATGTGTTCAATTTCTTTCTTGCTATTGCTACCATTTTCTTTCTGGGTGTTCTTTTTCCTCCCATGTTTCCCAGGATTGAAACGTTGCAGCTGCGGTAAATATTTGAAGGATTGAAAATTCTGTCCCTAAAGGTAAACAGAGCTGTTGGCATGTTCAAATTAATTGACATTAAATAGGAACAAATGCTTTAATGTGATTCTTGTGGTTAAAGATGATAAAATAAGGAAATTTTAGGGTATAGGTAAGACTGTAAATGAGATTGCAGCTGACCTAGCTCCCTGAGGATGTGATAAAGAGAGAATGGGAAGGAAAGAATCAAAGAGATTCAGGTAGAAAAGAAAGTGTGTAGTTATATGAAATCACAGAATCAAGCCCTGAATGTAGTGTCTTTTGGGACAACTTTGAAAATATATACAGGCCAAAGCAAAAAATCAAAGAGAGAAAAGAAGAGATTAACCACAGAAGATGTTCTGGAGGATGCGGAGGAAAGGATGCCACCCTGGAAGTTCCAAATGCATTTTCTTTGCTTTCTAATTCTAGTGCATTTCAAACTACATTTGTATGGAGATGGCTTACAGGTGCATTTCCCCAAGCCTCCAACTAGATCCACAGCAAAAGCTGCAAGGATCATTTATAACTACCACGATCGCGAGCAAAGGACTGCAGAGCAATGGCAGAGCAAGATGAACCACCAATGACACTGCACAAACTAATTTCTCTCCTGTTAATAGATAAAAAAGCAGAGAGTGAAACTTCTTCAAAACTAAGCCTTCAGGAAAGACCTGAAAACCAAAGCAGCAATCAAGAAATAGAAGAGTTGATTTATATTTTGTTTGAAGGCATTATTTTAGGCAGTAGTGGATATAATTTTGCAGAACTATTGCAATGAACAGCTAGAATTAAATACAAGTAATATTTTTTAGCACCCAGGACACTTATTATTGTGGTGTACTTATGTTCTACCAGCATGCAGTTGATCTATATATGGGTCAATAGGATTTAATACACAAAGTTTATTAAGTTAATAAACAAAGTTTATTATTTTAGCAGTGGTMTCGGCTCTACCCCAGGGGAGGGAGCTTGATTTTGGAGATCTGGTCAATAACTTAATAATGTAGGAACATAACTTTTCAAATAAGAGATAAGATAAAACTGTTACCAAAGATTTAATCTCCCTTCTTTCAGTTTATGAAATTACATCCTTTTATCAAAACATTTTCCCTGTTCTCTCACACTCCATTAACTTTATTTATTTTTTTTTCCTTCACCTCATTGTGGTACGGGCAAGTTAGAGCTCCATAAATGAAGCGTAAATCATTTAAGAAGACCTGGGCAAGTTCTTGCTTCTACTGAGGTCGATGGCAAAAATCCTGCTGATATTGCGTGACAGCCAAATTGCATCTCTTGTCACAGTTTTGATCTCTTCAGGTTGTTTTACCTCCTTATTAAAACTGCTACAACCACTGCTGGTGTCCCCTGGGAGCTTTGCAGACTGTAGTAGAAAAGTCTAAATTTACGGGAGAGGAGTAGCACGGTCCAGCAGCCCGGCCATGGCACTTGGGCTCAGGAGACCTCCAATTCCCAGCRGTAGGCTGCGGGATGCAGCCTTCACATGAGATGCATCATGCGTAGTTCAGTGCACCTCGCTTTCATTTCTCACTCTTCCTTCTCCTTAATTGCCTGCGGTGTGAGCTTCCTCGCGCAGGAGCTGTCTCTCACCATGATCTGAGAGCTTCTAGGGATTTCTGCAAAGAGAAAAAGGTTGTACAAACCTTTTTCCAGAATATGATCAAGAATCCTGCCTCTGCTGTACAATTAAATACTCAATTTCTTAAGGAAAATAAACACCAAATGCAGAGAAAGTTTCACTCTAGTTCAGTCTGTAGGATTATAGCATAGAATAACAGTTAATAACTAAGGATATCTGTTCTTTCTAGCTCTGTTAAACGCTCTGGTCTGCGTCCACAATTCATATAAATTGGTTTCGGTCGAACCTGCTGTGTGCAGGTTAGGATCTGACATCCCTCGTGTGATTTGAGCAAGTTACATCGTTACCTGCTCGTGTTTTCTTAAGCCTTAAAGTCAGAAGTGTGTGTTCTCGAGGGAGAAGGGAGGAGGGAGGGGAATTGTTGGGGGGGATGTTAGTGTGAAAAAATTAAAAGCATAATATCCTTTTGTACAGGAGGGCTTCTCTTAGGATTTGTCTTTGCGGGCATTCGTAACATAGAATGAAAGAATTTCTGTGCAGTGTTCATTGCAAATATTTATTCCACTTTAATTTCACACTCTCTGTGGTCTTAATTAACCTATCTGTCCAGAAGAGTGCTATGCCCTTTCTTGTTCTGTGCTTTAGGCCACTTCATGTGTGGATCTTCATATGTTTGTATCCGAGCAGGATTCATCTGCCCTAATCACCACATATTTTTGTTTCAAGGCAAACCCCACAACCAAGCACTAGCAATCAAACAAGTTACCACCTGTTGGCCAATGTGGCGTTACCAGTCTGGATGCTTCTTGGTTGTTGACCCACACAACTTTAGCCAAAGGCAGGAATAATCTCAGATGTTCCTCCACTTCTGCCAACAGCCATCACCRCTGCAGAGAAGTTGGGGAAATGGAAAACGTAAACTGATGAAAACGAACAAAAAGCCATCAGACTTTGTGCGGCTGCAGATGAGATGTTCTTGTCTGATGACACTTTATGAGACCGGTATTCCTCACCAGCTGTACAGAGAAYGCAGCTGAAGAAGGTCATGTTTAAACTGAACGCATCAAGCTACACTCACTCAACTAGTAGATGAAACTGAGCGGCTCCTCCTTGCCTTGCATCCAACAACAAACAGCTTTATGTGCCTTTACCTTGAAACGTTTTACATGCTTTGGTTACTCTTCCGTAAATTGACACTGAACATGTGGGATTCAGGTAGCCCAGCAACTGCGGCCATGGGACAAAAACCTGAACTGAGCAGAGCAGTGAAAAACAATTATTCTTTCCACTTTGCCAGCTGGTTGTAAAGATTTTCCACAGAGATTTCCCAGCTAAGATTTCAGAGGATTCACATTAGAGAATGACAACTGCTTCTAGGCAAGTGATTCCCCCACCCAAGGAATGTGCTGCTTGGCATGAGGAGCATTGCTAGTTTTGACAGTTATAATAATGTATATATATATATATGCACCCTGATGCAGTATAGTTAGTGTGGTAGACTTCTAGGGTCTAAAGAGAGAGAATTTTTTTTTACTAACRAGTACTGTTTCATTATCTTGGAGGGAGAAGAAAATCAGAGACAAGTCATTTTTCATAATGATCTAATTTTAGAGAATTGATATTTTTCAATATAATAAATACAAATTTGGGGAATGATCACATCATACAGTCAATTTAATCCACCCTCTAAAAGTACTTTTTGGAACCTTTGGTTATTTGCTGTAATTTTGACATCTTTTCTGGCTCTATCTTTCTGATTTCGCAATGGAAAATAAGAAAAAAAAAAGATATTTCCCAATAGAAATCTTAAAAGATTAGGGTATCCGTAATGGTGTTTCCAAGGCAGCAATAACAGAAATAATTTGCAGAAGTTATTGTTGGTAGGTTTCAAATTTTATTTGCTTTTATGGCTTAACAAAACTGAGTAATGCTAAGAAACCAGGTTCGGAATATTCAGTGTAACAATGGACTGACTTCACCTTTCAGCCTCTAGAAATGATCCTCCCTCCCACTCACACAGCCTGTTTGCATTTTATACCACAGGCAAATAAACTTGATATTGCTATAAATTCATCAGGTAGTTTTTCTGCTCATTTCTGTCTTCCTGTTCATCAGCTGCTAAAAAAATTGGTTTTGAGTTAAACATAGTTTAAGAAAGTTCTGATCCTTATCATGCCCTAAATGATATCTCTGGGGCAAAACCACAGACGTTCTGATGTCAGATCAGTACCTRTTATTAATTATGCTGTATCTTTAGCCATAAGAAATATAGATTAGAAAAAATGTGGATCATATGAGCAAACCCGCTTGAGCACAGGCAGTAGTATTGCTATGTTAGTGCCCTCTGAGCCATACGCACCCTCCAGGAATTGCTAATTGTATGGCCACTCTCAGTTTGCTAATATATCCCCAAAAAGTGTCAAAAATATTTTGAAATCTTTCAGATATCTTAAATATCTTCTCCTGAATATGCCAGGAATGACTTGTAAGAATTAGCATGCAAAGCTTCAYACCCTGTTTATTTTGTTTCGCCATGTAAAAGCTGGTTGTACTTCAAAATCTTGATTTTAGGATCAAACAAAATATTTYGTGGAGTCCATATTTTGCATATGTTTTCTGTACAAGGGTGAATTTCTAGCATAATGAGCTAGTTTCAGCCTTACCTGTGGCAGTAAAATCYATTTGTTCGTAGTTAAGTCATGAAATGAAAAGTAAAGGTATCTAGTATCAGACTATTGGTGAGGTGGGGTTTTCCTTTTTCTACAGTTTACAGTTTTTTACAGTTGTCTRTCAACTCTAATCAACTATTTGATTTCCTGGAGTCTCTTAAAAATACAGGTTCRTGGAACTGACAAAGAAAAGTGCATCATTTTGGGATGCAGACTTCTACATACCTGGTACTCTTGAAGCTGGATATTCAGGACTGTACCATCAGGCAAAATATTCCCATCATCTCTTCAGGGGTGTTGTGGTCTCAGATCCCAGTGCTCAGTACCCCAGACAACCTGTAGTTACTGTCCTCTCTCACSAGGGCCAGTACATATGTGTGTGAAGCGAAGCTGTGCTAAGAAAACTACCTGACCAGCCTTGGCTGGAATTTGCTCTGCTACTTTGGAAATACAACCAAAGCCGTAAGTCAATAATTTATACTTTCCAATATTTTATCTGTATGCAAGCAACTTTTTTTTTTTTTGTTTTCCTTTGAGATTAAATGTAATGACAGAGCTCAGAAAGTTGTGATCAGCAGCACAGAACCTATCTGGAGTCCTGTAGCTAGTGGTTCCCSCAGGGGTCTGTACTGGGTCCAGTCTTGCTCAACTCATTCATCAATGACCTGGATGAAGGGACAGAGTGCACATTCAGCCAGTTTGCTGATGATACAAAACTGGAGGAGTGGCTGATRCACCAGAGGGCTGTGCTGCCATTCAGAGAGACCTCAAAAGCCTGGGGAGTTTAGTGGAGAGGAACTTCATGAAGTTCAACAAGGGTAAGTGCAGAGTCYTGCACCTTGGGAGAAACAACCCCATGCATCAGAACAAGCTGACCTGCTGGAAAGCAGCTCTGCAGAGAAGGACCTGRGAGTGCTGTTGGATGACAAGTTGACTATGAGCCAGCAATGTGCCCTTGTGGCCAAGAAGGCCAATGGTCTCCTGGGGTGCATTAGGAACACTGTTGCCAGCAGAATAAGGCAGGTGATCCTGTTGCTCTACTGAGCCCTGGTGAGGCCACATCTTGAGTACTGTGTCCAGTTCTGGACTCCCCACCACAAGAGAGACATGGACCTGCTGGAGATAGTCCAAGGTAGGGCTACGAAGAGGACTGGAGCATCTCTCTTTTGAGGAATGGCTGTGAGAGCTGGGCCTGTTTAGCCTGGAGAAGAGAAGACTGAGGGGGGATCTTATCAATGCGTAAAATTATCTGAAGGGGGGGAGGGGCTGTCAAGAGGATGTGACCAGACTCTTCGGTGATGCCACGTGACGGGAAAAGAGTCAATGGGCAAAAACTGAACCATGGGAAGTTCCTTCTGAACATGAGGAAAAACTTCGCTGTGAGGGTGACAGAGCACTGGTTGCCCAGAGAGGTTGTGGAGTCTTCTTCTCTGGAGATATTCAAAATGCACCTGGATGAGATCCTGTCTGACATGCTCTAGRTGACCCTGCTTGAGCAGGGGTGTTGGACTAGACGATCTCGAGGTTCCTTCCAACCTCAGTTGCACTATGATTCTGTGGTTCTGTGAGGTCTGTTCCAAGTCAGAGCCTTTGTTAGTCTTTAATTCTCAACTAGGGCTTACATGTCCCAGCCATCAGGGTGCAAAACCCTTCTGTCCTTGTAAGGTCAGCCTGGCAAAGCAAATTCTACATGGGGACCCATTGTAATGTGAATGTAGTCAAGTGGCCATCATGGCTCAGGGTACTCTGTTGTCGAGGAACAGAGAAGGAGAAGAAAWCCTCCTTGGGTGGGATTTAACCCAACATTAAGATATCTGAATTTAAGCAGCTAGATGTGCTCATCTACATGTGAGTTAGATGTTTAAACTCCCTTTATAGTCATTAAAAACCCAGTCAATGTAACCAGTGGAGTTTATAGCATTACTCAGTGCACAGACAAGTTGATACCTACTTTTAGACGAGGGCAATAACCTTCCAGGATCTACTGACCRTATTGACCTTCTCTATTGACTATTTACTGTACAGTCCATTGGCATAAATGTGATTAGACAATCAATCATTGCAGGCATAAATGAAGCAGTACGATTTAGTTGACTATAGCACGAAGTTTTATAGTGCCATTTGAAATACTGTAAGGTATCTGAAGCTGACAGATATCACACAGGGCCTGCACTCTTTTAGATTGACAACTGGAGCCAGATGGCAAGCTCAGGGACATCTATAAGGATATTAGATGTTTATATAAGGCAACTTGATCAAATCTCAGGTGTCTTAAAAAAAAAATCTTACTCTTTATATTTTTTTCCTCTCCATTCATCATGCTTTTAATAGGGCAGATTTGCAAACTGATTTTTGCTCCTGGGAACAGAGAAATCAGCAGATTCCTCCACAGTGCTTGAGCAGACAACTCTGCAGCACAGGCGCAGTGGGGAGTATTAGCTCCTGCTTCCAGGTGTTTTTGGAGTTGAACGTAACAGACTGGTTAGTTCACCTCCTGGGTCAAAGCTTAAGGCTTAAACCCAAGCTTAATATACTGTATGCAGATACYCGTAGAGTGCAGGAGTGACCCGTGCAGTTTAACCTTTGCTAGTGCTCGTCACTGAGCAGTTGTGCTACGTACTAGAAATCCCACTTCATGGAGGCTGACTGCCACACGGGTCCTGGATATAATCAAACCATCAAAATCATGAGCTTTTCACAATGAAAATGAATTTATCCTTTTCTAGTCAAGAGCTGTTTGTTTGTTTGTTTATTAAAAAACATGGAAGCACCACAGCATAGAAGTAGTTTCCTTGCTAGAAGTATCCCTGCATATTTCATTGAAAAAGATCAAAAAGAAAAAAAAAAAAAAGCATTTTCCAAGACAAGTAGCATATTTACTATTCAGCTTATGCCTCATGCCCAGAATCTTTTTCTCAGGAAGTGTACAAATGCACCCTGCTCTACTGAAATGACCTTTACACGGTAACAGAAAAGAGTTACTGCAAAAAATACATGACACCAAACACATCTCCCAAAAGCAAATGCCACCTCATCACTGAAAGGTCGGTGGGCAARTCCTTTTGGAGGGAGTGCTGATGGGCAAAGTCAAGTCCTGTTGCACCACGGCACACAATGCGCTTCAAGTGTTCGAGCCATGTGTGGTTGTTTTTGAAAGACTCCAACCATTTCTTTCGTTGTGGTTGGATTCTTCCAGGACTCTAAATGATTGACACTCCCTAATCAGTGGCTGATGGAAACTTTGAAAATAACAAGCTCAAAAAAAAAAGAAAAAGTTTAATAGGTTAATAGTTAAGGGCAAATTAAATTATCCAGAATGACTGAATGCTTCTTTCTCTGTCTCATATACAATGCAATTTTTTTTCTAGTAATCAGCTTAATCTAATTTTCTATTTTTTAGTAAATTATGTAACTATGTAACAATTATGTAATGTATTTTAGAATAAATGTGACTTCTTCAACTCTTAAAGGTTTTAATTTCTACAATGTCYTTTTTGCCCCCCTTATATATATAAAGAATTAGTGTTTTTCAATATAATATCTACATATTACTGAGAAAATGGAAAAGTTAAGRATCAAGTAGGAGCTTTTTCACAACTTTACAGCTATCAAATATTACTATTCTTTGCACGTATGTTATATTCTTTTCTTGTGGACACTAATTGTTTCAAATCTTTGAACAAGTTGAAAGGCAGATTCTGTCCCCAGAGTACAGCAGACTGACATTATCATATGTCCTTACTCAGAAGAGCTACAGCAATTTAAATCAGCTGAAAAAACAGTCCCTTAAACTGTTCAGTGCACCAAGATGTAAAGCAGACTGCCATTCCTCAGCTTTAACTCACGCCTCTTTTTTTTCAGTGCAGTAATTTGGAACATCATGATAAAGAGAGAACAAGGCCCTTGCTTCCTCGTGTCTTTCAAACAGCTTTCTCTGAGTGTTGTTAAGGTAACCATTGCGAATCTGTGTAATTCACAGAAGAAAACACTGCATGTGTGGAATGAYGAACATCAAATATGAGCTAGCAGAATAAAACAAAGTCACATTCTCAAAAAAAGCTTCCCCCGGAAGATGGAAAAACCAACCTAAAGATACAGTTTCAAAGGAGTAGGGAGATTAGCTCTGCCTTTTATGCTGTTATTATTAACTTCAGCATCATAAAAGAAAATCTCACGGCAAGAAATCGACTTTCCTAACACACACACATACACATTCCYTTCAGTTCCTTCTTTATGGTCTTGTTGTGTCCTATATCTCAGTTTGAGAAAGGTTACTGTGCTTGTTATTTTTCCTAATTATTGGAAAAGAGACAAGAATGAAAATATTTTCTGATGCTTTTGATACGAGAACAAATACATACAAACAATCTTCCAGTAACTGTAGGCTGCACTTTTTAATGTATTTCTAACCACAGAAGAGTTATATTTCAGAATGATTTTTCAGTATGTTGGAGAAGGAAACCTARTTAATTTTAAGATTAATATTTGATCAATTGATAAAAGCAT
Source organism: Rhea americana (assembly GCF_003343005.1). Lineage (NCBI taxonomy): Eukaryota > Metazoa > Chordata > Aves > Rheiformes > Rheidae > Rhea > Rhea americana. The sequence goes on from NW_028186612.1 coordinate 5,286,769, forward strand.
TTGGTTCAATAGCAGAAGACTAGACTGGGGATGAGATTCCCTCAATTTCCRATAGAGAGAAGTAGACAACTCCAGAGAGCATCTCCCATACATTAGATCCTATATACGATGATCCAACCTGCAACTCCAGAGATGCCCATTTCTCTCAGATGATTTCACAGCAGACCAAGAAGGCTACCTTCAGCTAGACACAAAACTTGTAGAACACTGTAAATTGGGATACAATAATCTTGATAACCCAATAAATCTACCAGCATGTACCATGGTGCCCAACTTCAGCAAAAGGCCTGGATGGAAGATTCCTCTGACAAGGCTCCATTGTGATTCCAGATTGTGCCTAGGGATTTTGCACAAGATTGCTTGAGATCCAGACCAGGTGCATTGCTCCTGGTTCAAACATTCATTTTCATGCTCCAAAAATGCAGCAGAAAAAAAAAATAAACAGAAACTAAGCAAGAATACAATATTTTCTTGACAGAGAAGGTCTGCCCAACTCTACTTTAAATCCTCTAGAGACCTATAGCTATTTTTTCAGAAGCAAATTGTGCTTTTTCTATCTGCATATATCTTCAAGGAATCCTTTTGGTCTAGTTACAGTGAAGGTCACCTGACACTGTCYTACTACAGAGTATTCAGGAGAGAGCAAGGCAATCAAAAATCAGGCTGAGTAACAGTAGTGTCCAGAAACAGGAAACTGRTAAAATTTCTGGGCTAGATAGACTGCAAAGGATGAAAGAAGGATCAGAGCTCTTCTCTGTACTTCCCTTTAAGCTGCTGATCCTCAGGTGCTAAGGCCATGAAGGAGTAGCCAGATTTCACGCACAACCTGAGGTTCTTCCCTACCTCCTTTAGTTCTCTCCCTGTTCACCCACTGGCTGATTTAACAACCTGGTTGTCAATCATGCCCAGAAAAACCTTCAGCAGAAAAACCTGGACAGAACTGAAGTAATAACTCCAAGTGCTGAAATTAGACAGGATAACAGAGCCAAAGACCCAACATGAAACTGGGCCTGGAGCAGAAGCGCAGGACTAAAGCTGATAATTTAACTGGAGTAAAGGCAGAGGAGATCTGTGGTCAGTTATCTGGTTTTAGTCAGTCTGGGCTTAAATACACACGCTGTCGTGCTAGCCTTGTGGCATAATAAGGTAGCTAGGATGTAGCTGCAGATTTCATTTCTATATCTGAGAAAGTATGGCAGGAAACCGCTTAGTCTTCCTCTACAAAGAAAGAAGGATAAAAGTAAAAATGCTACACTGCAATTTAAAGGCATGATAATAGCTCCTCTAAACACATCCAGCATAATAATCATCTCTCTAACGCTGGCCTCACTGTTACTCAAGGTTCATAGATTTCATTAAAATTTGTAAAGCCCTCCCAGAAGTCTTCAGCACCATAGATTTGGATATATTTATATATAATATATTTAGATATATTTATATAACTTGGAATTACATACATAAGCTGCAAGGTGACTTTTTAATCATACTCCCAACAAAGTTTTAGTTCTATTTTCTAGAAGAACTAGATATTTAAAATTACTAATGCCTAGGAAATTAGATAACACAGCAGGGCCTCCATGGCTCCACATGGTATCTGTCCCAAGACTTGAAGGTCTGCAGGATACCAAGGTCTAAGATTGCCCCCACTGCCATATACTTCCCACACCTTCCTGTTTCTGMTGTGTGTTCAGGATTCATCCACATGCCAGTTTCATCACAGGACATATGTCTCACTGAAAGTCAAAAGAATTTCTATTCTTAAGTGACTAAATAGCTCTTGAAAATACAATGTATGCTCCTCAGGGGCTTGAATCYCTTTGGAATAAAAATGACAATTAAACTTGTCTCATCATAGTTGCAAAGAGATGAGTAACAGCCAGTGCAAATTTGTTGAGTGGAAATCATTTTAAGTAAGTGTAATTTTCTTATGCACCTTGTGAATAGGAAAGAAAAATGTTGATGACATACATTATCGTATCAGCAAGGCTTCTAACACTGTTTCTGCTGACATTCTCATGAGAAATTAAGGAAAATCTGGTCTTGGTGAAATTACTATAATATGAGTATAAAACCACTCTATGCCATACCTCGGGAGTAGTTACCAGGAACATCCCRTAAAAATGCAAGTATGTGCCTTTAGGGTTCTGCATTTAATACCTTTTAATGATCTGAATGATCAAGCAGAGGATATGTTCATTAAATGGGCAAACACAAAGCTGAGAGGGACTGCAAGAAGGATCATAACACAGACAAAAAAATCTGAAAATAGATAAAATTCAATGGGGCAAGCATAAGATATTCCACTTTATCAGTAATAACTGACTCCACAAAGACAGCATGGGAAATAGCAGGTGAGACAACAGCTTTTCAGGAGAAGAGGTTAGAACGGGTGAACAAGAGTCGCTAATAGTTTGTGCTTGCTAAAAAGGCAATTACCGTTACGAGATGTTTGGCATGAAGATAGGAGAAATTGTTTGTCAGGCTATGTACACTGCAATCCAAAGATACGATGTCAGTGTAAATATACTCATGCAAACATAATTAAATGTAAATGCAGTAAAACTAGCATCAAACTGGATAGCAAGTTACCTCCAAGGGCACTGTCATCATGACCCAGAAATGCTCACAAAGGAGAAGTTTCTCTTGGTACTTGAGAGATGGGGCTTGCTGAATCATATTCCAGCCCAGAAAAGGATGTAGGAAAAATAGCCTGAATAATCTTGCAAAACTATCTGGAACTCGGTAGAGCGTGATGTCGAGTGTTGGACTCCAAGAAAGAGTAAGAGTCACTCAATGGAGTCTAAGAGAGAGGAATCTAAATACTTGCTGCTCGGGAAAATTCAGTGAATAAAGACTGCAGGAATCAGAGATATTTAGCCTAAAGAACAGAAACTGGGTCCAAAAATGGAACCAAAGGTCCATTGCAAAGTGAATGAGGATAGTCTATTCTCCACATCCCTTGATAAGGATCTCTAAGGATAGGACAAGAAGAAATGGGCTAAAACCATAGCACAGAAGTCAGAATTTAGGAATTTTCTTACAATGAGGATATAGAGAAATGGCAACAAATTGTCTAGGGAGAGTGTGAAGTATCTGTCAATAGCTAATTTTAGGGGCAGGTCAGATAAATACTTGTTAGGAATGATTTGTGGATGGGAATTATCCTGCTTTGAGCCAGGGTAGGATTAGACATCCTCTTCACACCTTTCTTTTATTCTATAGCCTACTTCACATGCTTTACCTTTTTAAACATGAAAAATAAAGGCAGAGTAACAGTAGCTGTCCTTAATAATTTCTTTACTCTCTGTTGAATTGATCATCTTAAAACTTAAAAAAAAAATGGAAATTTTGGGGTTCGCATTTCTTAGGCAAATCATTCTGCTAGTTATTCTGTTTTTCTGATGTTTAATTCTGATTTTTTTTTCCAAAGAAGTGTTGGAATTGGAATTCTAGTTCATTGCAAAAAATGTTTTAAAAATTAGCTACTTTACCTTGTCCCAAAACATTCTGGAATTGCCAACCAGTAGAAATTTGTGCATCGGATTGCTTTAATCATGAGAGCAAAGTAATCCAGACTATCTGGTGTGCTTTTCTGTGGTTCTACAGTACTAACAGGAGCACAGAAGAGTTCATAAAAGAGTTCTGTTGTAAACAAATACAACTTGGATAGATGCATATTGAGAACACCCTGTGAAAGAACCTGCTCATTTTATACTGACTTTCAAAGTTAAGCTGCCCTTTCAGTGCAACCGCCCCTGAAAGAAGAAAGTCTGATGAAATTCTGATGCACTTTCGTATGAATTACCTCTTTTGGTACGTGCATGTGCATGTTTCACTATGATAAAGCAAATTAAGCTGAAAGAAAACTCTCCTGAAGGCTGAAATGTGCAACAAGCCAGATATGGTTTGCCACTGAGAATTTAAATATACTGAGTGGTTTAGAAACCTGATAAAGAAAAAAACACTGTACCTCCTTCAGATCTGGCATGCACAGTGGGCTCTGCTTGTAGCGTTGTGCGCTAAGGCTGGTTTGCATCTTGAGACTGATGTACAGCAGCACCAGCCAGAAGTCAAACTCTTCCCYGTTGAATTTCAGTGGCTTGCCTGCTTGTTCTTAGCCTTTAGTCCKGATGTCAAAAAGGCAATAGTTCATCACATCAGTCACACTGACCTCCCTGAGTGGGGCCACAGCAGATTCACTCTGGGAYTGGGAGTGGGATGAACAACATCTTCAACTCAACAGGGAACTGTTGAAGCAGATCGTACCCTTTACTGCCCACAGAATGGAAACAAGGCCAGAAGAGGATTCATTTTCCTGCTCAGCCTTGCAAGGAAAGACTATTCATCAGCCAGGCTTGTTGCAACATTGCGGTGTCAAAGCTTAAGCTATGAGGGACGTGGTTTCACTGGAGAATGAAACGGAGAAAGGTATTGATCTTTTTATTCTGTTCAAGCTTATGCTATGTGATGGGGTCTAAGGCAGGGAAGGACATGTTGGCTTTTGACCTGTGCTCTTCCATAAGAGGAGCAGTGGGAAAGGCATGGGGTTGGGATGACCAAAGCTCCATGTCCCTTAAGTTCATCTGCTATAGAGGCGATGCAGTCACAGCCACTCCATCCTCCCTCCCACACTTGTTAAGGGAGCAGGATTGGAGTCAGCAACTTATCCTCTCTCCTGCTGCTGTCACAGCTGGGCCACCCTTTGCTCAGGACAGAGGCGGAAGTCACACTATGCTACAGGGTTTAACTTTTCGGTTTGCAAGAACACAATGTTTGCAGATTGGTAATTCCTGCAATAAGGAGAGAGGACAGTGCCCAGGTCTTCGGATACTCTGGTTTTCCTATTCAGAATGTAATTGGCTCTCACCTCAAATGCCTTCTTTCTCCTCATATAATATCTGTGTTATCACTGCTTAATCTTCCCTATCAAGYAATGGGCCCATTAACATCAACTCAAAATCTCTGCTTTATGCCAAGAAAAATGCACAGATGGTTCTCTATAAGTTTCAGATTTGGGGGGCATGTAAAAGTCTATTAAAGCTACTGATTTCTTCTATATTAATGCAGTTTAAAAAATGATACCAAACCTTCCAAGCAAGAATCTTTTCCTTGCAGCAGAACTAGTTTCACTCAGAAACCGAGGGAGTAAAATAAAACTTAGATCCACCTTGCTAGAGCAGAAATGCTTTATATCTAGGTTTAATCCATACCTGGAAGTGACTGGCAGCTAACAGACTGCATGAGACAGACATTTTGACAGACTCACATCATCCTTCTTGGCTTAAARAATCAGTAAAATGCTAATAACATAAACACTTACAGGAGACAACAGCAGCTGACAAGAGCAAAACTGGGGATCCCAATGGCAATATGCTGATCACTGACAGAGGAGGAAGGATGCAAYGAGCAGAGAAAGGGATTCAGGTCTTAAATTCAGGATCATTCAAGTTATAAGCACAGAAAAGTGTTTGTGAAAAGAAAGTGTTGGTAATCCTTAGTTTAAGAAGACGTTTTCCTATTCCCATTTGCCCATTGAATGAGTTAAAAGAAACTCTGTTAGACAGTAGTGATATAACTGCTGCTCTCTTTGGTAAATCTGGTAATTCCTGCTTTTYCACAGCTTAACAGTTCAMTGACCTCCTTTTCCATTAAGTAAATTTGTAATATAAGATGATTGCTTCAGTACGATTCATATAACCTGACTTTAAAGTCTAAGTTTTAGATGTCTAAGTCTGAGCTGGTCACGATGGATTCCTTTTAGCAATAATGGAGAGAAATCAACACCTCCAGAGGCCAATTCATCTCGACCAGTGCATCTCAATTTCTCTCTCCGTTGTCTGTAAAGGGACACTATGGTGACCAGCTTAGATATAGTCACTTAATAAGTAGTTAGATATGTAGAAAAATCATGAGATATAAATCACAGCTTGAATTACCTGAACTCCACTCTTCTGGTTGTGTAAAGTGAGAGATTAGCCTTAAATACTGCATAATCATCTAGTAATGTACTTCTAAATGTTACATCTCATGGGCAGCACTGGGGTCTATAAAGGAATTATGTCTTTTTTTTCCTTTACCATTCATCATGCAGGAGTTTAGCATGCAGTAAATGAGACAACAAGAAGCTTCTTCTAGAGATAGCACGTCTGAATGATGATCTTAATGCCCTATCATTACAAGTCACCATCTTCTCTAAGGTGCAATTTATGGTAGTTTCCACACCTGTTTAGTTCCCCTGATATGTTCTTATTTATTTATAGAATTGTTCAGTGAGCCCATATTTCTAAGTTTCATCTTTTCTTTTTTACATATAAATATTATTTCYACCCTAGGGAGCCATGAACCTTTTTCTTTTAGTCTAATACATTAGGTAATGTGATAGCTACCCTTCTCACATCAGGAGTATAATTCAWCTTTCAGCTGTCAGCCAGACTCCCAGACTCCATAGCAAATTTTTAATGTTTGGGGTGGGAGGGGAAGGGAGGAATTTGTTAGGGAAAAGGAAAAGGATGCTTATGGCCCAAGGTAAAGCGAAGCTAGATTCACAGGACCGTTTATAATTGCAACAAGATCTGTCTCTGTGTCCTTGAGGTCTGAATATGGAAAGCTTTGCCTTCAGTCTGAAAATCCCTACTTTTAAGCAAAATCAATGCGAACTGAGGACTGTAAGCTGGAGCAGGAACGTATCTTTGCTATGTATAGACAAACTCTACCTTTTGCACATGAATAGACCAAAGATCCCAAATCAAATCCAGTTAGATAGCTCTCTCTTTCTAGTAGCCCTTGATTCAAGTGAAAATTCCCCTACTATCAGAGGAAGGGTTTTAGTTTGATTYGGTTTGGTTTTCCCCAGAATAACTACTCAGTAAAATCTTTAGAGTTTAAYCAAATAAAAAAGATAATATTTCCTGTTTCTTCCAACTAAACGCTGCATCGGAGTCTTGGAAACTCTTTCTAAAATGACACATTAGACAATATCCCACTTCTTTCATTTTAATTAAACTGGGATTTGTATCTGCTCGGTTTTACTGTGTTTTACATGAATCCCATATTTTGCATGATCCACCATTACAGAAACACTGTATTTGTTTAAGCTGATTCCAATTCAAAAAAGCCAAAAGAGGTRAGAAAATAAGCATGCTAACATGATTTTTGCAATTTAAATTTGGATATGTTATAGTAGGAATCTTGTTATTATTTAGAGGATCTGGCTGTGTTGTTGTTCAGAGGGAATTAATCTCTTCCCTAAGTGACTCATAATCTATGGGAGACCAAAATGAAAACAAATACAGAAAAAGAGCTGAAAGAAGAAATTGAAAGACAGTATCTGCTCATATCTGACCTTGACAAATCTAAGTGAGCTTGTTTCAGTTTGAATAACAGTGAAAATGGGGAATTACGAGCTGTAGACATTATAGTGTGGAGATCATCCRTATTTGAACTAGTTGCTTTTAGTCAATGAAAAGAAAAGAGCCATTTCAGAGCACAATTCTTTCTCAAATATATTTCAAATTATCTCAGATGAATCGTGGAGATTATTGTAAGGGGCCACACTGTGACTACCTCTCATATAAATGCCTGCCTTGTAGTCAGCTAAGTCCAGCAAAATGACTTTTACTGAGTAKAACTGAATTTTCTTTTCCATTCTGTGCTTGGGAAAACAAATGAGGCATTCCTTCATTCTCAAAGTGAACTAAGATATAGAGGTGGGTGGCCCACAAACTATGGAATTGTAGGARCCCCACAGATAATACCATCTTGTAAGCCCACCAACCAAGAAATGATCAATTGGCTGCAAGAGAAATTAGTCCGTAAACACTCGTTGTATTTAGAGAAGGATCTGCAGCAGGTTAGCGTATTCTGAAGCAGATGTTAGAAATGACCATCTGCTGAACTCCCACAGTTCCCAACAAAAGAGCCTTAGGCTAAGACCTGGAAAGCCTTAGGCCATRTTTACACTTCTAGATGCATCTACTGCAGGGAGACTTCCCTGGTCCCCAGCCCAGGTGACACAGAGCAGCTCTTGTCTACCCTGTTTAAGATCAGCACCTCTAAAGCACAGCGGTGTAGTCACATGATAGCACGTGGTCCATGTCTTTGCTGGGTCCTATAGAGTGCTCTTCTGACCACAGGACAAAATTATCATCTTTTACGACTATTTTTCCAATTAAAAGTGTCTGATATAATACGAAGACTGTATTCCACTTCGTAATATACTTTTTTCTTACTGTATAAAGCAGAATTTGTATTGCATTTCCAGGAGTGCGACATGAGGTTATGCGGTCCTTGTAATGATCACAGTGATATTTCTGTTTAGTAGAAATAGACCTTATTCATTAGTTTTTCACGATGACCTTGTGCTGTTGCAAACACTAAGCTGAAATAACATTATTAGGGAGGTTTCCCATAGCAGGAACATCTCTTACCTCAGTTCTTCATAGCAAAGAGGATGTGTCTTTTCAATGTAGGTAACATGGCAGTAACCTCATTCAGAAAGTTGTTTAATAGTTCCTATTTAAAAAACAGTGACCTTTCTTTTACACCAAGTGCAGCAGAACTTTGGGATTTGGACAGAGGAATACCTTTGCAATAAGGTGTTTCGCAAAAAGGTGTTTTTCATTCATTGTTTAAACATTACTCCTGTTCGGCCAAGACACAGCATACTAAAAAAAATAAAAGACAGAAGTACCACTGCTCGTCAGTGTTTCACACAGTATGGTTTATTTTTGGCTTGCTGCTAGGCTACAAAGTGTTGCTTGCCTTACATGGTTCAACGGCTTCAAATAAACAGCCAGCAGTTCATCTCTAAAGGGGACTGGATGTTGAGTAATGTTTGCAAATAGTGAATATTAAAGAGCACAAACACGATTGAACTTTAGAATTCAGCTTGTTGTTTGCCATTTTTTTATTGGTTTTGAAGGAGGGATTCGACCAAATACTAGTGAAGATATAGCAGTTTAAGATCATCAGCTTTAACTCAGAGATGTACATAGCAGAAAGCCAATACAACACATTGTATGCAAATAGACAGAAAATCCCTTTTTCAAGATGATTTGTGTTCCCTGTAGATATTTACCAATCACATGCCTATGACTTACAGTTCACTTACTAGAGGTCAGGCAATGGGAAACATCTTGGAAACTGAGTTACAGTTAACTGAATAGCTGGTGGTTTTCTCATTCTGTACTCACATGGCTTTTGTTGGCTGAAACCAGCGGCCAAAAGTTTTCCATTTGCAAGAGCAGGACCAAAATCTACAATAATTCTCCTCAACAAATTAATAAGAGCAAGACAACATAGCTAAAGATGGGGCTGATCTCAAAATATATGTTACTCAGGAGCACTACAGCTGTAAATCGGCCATACATACCAGACAAAACAGCTGGGTCCACAGAAGCGTGCACCAGGTCTTCCCATGCTTCTGAACGGTATTTTAACAGTGATGAAAAGATTAACCGTAATCCAGGGATCGGGAATGACCAGAAGAGTTTTGATCATCAGTGATCGCTCTCTAGGGACATTGCCTCTACTTTTCAATGCAGCCTTGCTCTTGGACCATGCCTGGCTGGACCACTCTGTGTGTGAYGCCAAGGGTGGTGTTAGCCAGTAGATGTCACTGGTGGAGCACTGGGCTTTGAAATGGATACAGCAGACCATCCAGAGGACAAGCTGTAGACCTGCCTGCAAATAAAATAGCTGATTATCCAGTGATACTACAAGAAGCAAATGCAAACACACAGACAAAATTACTCGAAGCTGCATTTTTCTTCCATTTTCTTCCATTTTCTTTCTTTTCCTTTCTTTCCCTTTCTTTTCCTTTCTTTTCTTTTCTTTTCTTTTCTTTTTGCTTAACACAAACCTTAGTCAGCAATAAACTGCATCTGGGAGAGTGTATTTTAAAACTAGTATCAGTCTGGAAAATGATATAGCAATTTTCTTTGACACAGCTCTGTGGCTATTCTGAGGAGAGGGAAAGTGAAGGAGAGCAGGTTCAATTTGCTCTCTGCATTTTGCATTCTGCTGCTCTTACTGGTACATGGTGGGTGTATTCTGAGCAGAAAGGCAGTGGTTTAATGAAATGTATTACGGGTGACTGATGCCCAGCATGGATTCTTCCCTTAACTCCAGCTGAATGCCAAAAGGCCAGTTTCTACACCAGAAAGTGCCAGGTGTTGAAAGATTTATCTGCGCAGAAGTCCAAGGTATAACAGAATACCCTTAACAGCAACTTGGAGCTGGCATCTGTACGACCTTTAGTTAAAGCTTTCATTGAGGCATAGCCAAAATAAATCAGGATGAGACCTTGCCCTTGGCTAGCTAGTGTAAATCTAGAGGCACAACTGTCTCCAAACTAGATATTCCAGGCAACTCCAGGTTGCTTTGTTATCTGTTATTATTTTGGTACCTGAGTACCTTAGAAGCCCAAAACAAGAAAAGATGGTTCTTGTCTCACAGCTTACTAAAAAAGGTAATTATAAAACAAGYAATAAAAAATAAAAGAGTACAAAGAAAGAGCTGATAACAGATAAARGAGTGCAAAAAAGCCAAAGATACTCAGTATGGGATTCATCTGACTAAAAATAAGTTCCTGTTGTCTCCTGGGCTACCTTTCAGGTAGAGGAAAACTAACCAGAAAATTCAGAGGAGTGCAGGACCCTAAGGTCCTAAAGTAGGTGTCTACAATACGTTGGACGAACTACACTGTAAAAGTTCTTTTCTCTCTCCATTTAGGAAGCTGGAGGGAAGGCGCCTCCAACCCATACAGAGACTTCTGCATTAGAGGTATCTAAACGCAGAGGCATCCCACCAAGTGGGGCAGAATCAAATGATGGCACCTGAAAATACAGAGAATTGAGGATGAAGCACCACTTCCACTAGAAACCAACCCAAAGGTGTCCACACTCAACTTCTGACACAGCCTATGCACATTCAATTTCTGTGTATAGTACTAGCAGAAACAGTTTAATCCAAAGCTGAGACACAGACAAATTCTCCCAGGAAACAGTTTAATTTAATTCAAAGCTTTTTGACACTCAGATTAAGCATTTCTTTTCACTTTGGCATGAGGTAATTAGGTCTGCAGTTCAAGTTTCATTTGCATAGACCTTGATTTAACTTCAGATGATGGGATCGACTTAGAGAGTGAAATAAAAATATTTAATTTGGGCCTGAGTACCTCAAGCCATGCACTATTTACCAGGCTTTTTGATAACCTGTTCTGAACACTAAACACACTCGCTTTAAGGACTAGTGCCTTATTTCTACTTTATCTAGATTCTTGTTTCCAGTTAGTGATGACTTGGGGTTTTTTTCCGCCTTTTTAATAAAAAATTCACATCTAAGTCCATTTTCTTCCATTTTAACTTTGCAAATTGTGTCTATATAGCTAATAGAAGCCATCTGATTCATTTATGCTGTTCAATAGATCAGAATAATTGCTCGGAGGTGGAAAGAGTTAGAAATATACTGACTCATCAAGAGATGGTTTTTAGTGAACTATGAGCCAGGATTTTTCCCTCAGCTATACTAATAAAGTACCTTTTATAGCATCTTACATGCAGCAGGACACAAAAACAATTACAAAATGGATCAAATGTCCCCATCCTTGAGAACACTCATAAAAAGAAAATTGCTTCAAAAATAGCAACCCAGGCTCATTTTATTCATCTCTGGTAGGATAGAGCCTGTTGTTCTTAAAAACTCCTCCATAAGGTATTCCTGTGACGTAGGCAGCAAACAGCCGTGTCACTGAACACTGTAAAGATAGTTTATTTCTGATTGAGCCAGACTGCTCTGGGGTTGATAAACTTTGGTAAGCCTCAAGTAAATGTTCTCGGTATGGTTCTGAGCATCTCCAAACTTTGCGTGCAGAGGGARCAGGAGAAGGAAGTTTAGATTCTGCACGTGACTCTCCGTGCAAGCTATTCAGCTTGTAAATTCTCTGTATAACAGCTCCAGTTAGAACCKCAGATGCCATAACTTTGTAGTTTTTAGGGTTTAAATCACGCTATGCTTTTTACTATTCAGAAAACTCACATAAATAAAATATACAGTGGAATCATTTGCTTTCTTATTATATCCACCTCAGACATACTAATAAGAAAATAAATGAATGCAATCAAACTAAATGTTCTCTTGGTTGTTTCATGGGAGGTAAAAATAATCTGCCAACAAAATCATGATCTGTTCATGAATTTGAGCAACACGAGTATGCTGAAAGGATAAACAAGGTAATGAAATCTGAATAATACAAAGCTTTTTAATTCAGAAAAGGAAAAAGAACAAAGTACTGGATTTTGGTAAGACAAACAGAAGCTCAGGAGGAAATACCTTGAGAATTTCAGTATTCACTGATGCAATGTCATGGTCATTTAGAGAAAGATTTCCTCAGATGGGCGTTATCTGTAATTTTTTGTATTCTCACCAGTTTMATGTCTCTCTTGGCACAGACAGCACAGATCTTCCAGTCAAAGAGGCTTCAGAATTTCCTACCATACAGGTGGTAAGAAACACGCTCTAGCCACGTGCAGATTGCTTAGATGTTGCACACGAGGGCCTGATTCACAACAGGGACTTAGGCATCACATCTCCCAACCGTTCAAACGGTTGGTTATTTGCCACCTCAGAGTCAGCTCAAGGCCTCRACAGATTCAGACTCTTGCAAAGGGATTATTAAAAAGGCAATAAACCTGTTTGGTCCTTTGCCTCAAACTCTCTGGTACAGCAGGGTCCTAAGCTGCTGGGATGTCCTGCTCTCTCCTGTTGCTCACCRCAGTTGTGACCTTTGGTTTCTGTCACAGGGCTAAGAGCTGTATCTGCGTTAGGGAGCTTCTTCTAACCCTGCAAGAGATGAAGAAGGGAAGGATGTGTGTAGGGTAGGTAAATCAAGATCCGAGTTATAGTTGCTGCAGTTGCAGCATGGCAATAACCCTGAACAACCCCGAATGAGCTCCTCAACAAGGCATGTCCCCATCGCTCTGCGGCTTTGTGGGTAAAAGAGGCACCTGAAGGTGTCTCCAKGAGAGGAGAGACTTGAGACTTTTTTCCACTCCAAACAGCTGTCTTGCTTGCTTGCCTGTGCTCCTTGATGGGCATGGAAAGMCAAGCTTGTAGGAGATGGGAATTACTAGAGTTTTAATGTTTGAATTCATAAATAGTCTATTTTTATGCCATCTTTCATGCACAAACAGTATAGGACCTTAGGAATATCAGTTTTTATCTTAACAAGTAAGCTAACCACTATGCATGGGAACAGGGTAGGTAGCAAAAAAGACAGAAAGAAGCAAATCTGTCATTTCAGCCTCTAGGATTTGTCCARCCCTTTAACAAAACTGCCTTGATCAGGATGGCGGTACCACATTTCAGCCTGAGTCTTAAAAGACCAGATAGCCCTACAGTAACCACCAGCAGAAATGCTTAAGGAGCTTAACCACTGGGATCTTTAAACACTGATAGTGTGAGCTGGTAGTTCAGCAGAAGTCTCAGGAATGTCAGTAATTTCTCAATAGTGGACTTGGCACCTAAAAAATAAAATGTTAATGGTCTAAAATCTTTTTTAATTATGGATTTACTGGGCAGTAAGGAAAGGAGAAAACTTGTGCACAGTAGTTATTTTGGACCTATGCTTTCAAATACACCTTTAGTTCATGTTAAAAGGCTTCTTGCAAGGCAACTTACTTCGCTTTGAGAACAAATATGTAATGTACTGTGTGCAATGTACTGTGCAGCCAAAATTCATCCAARCTTTCTCTAAGTGGGAATTAAACTACACACAAAGTCAATCTGGACCTAAGAGAATCCACAGGCGAAGAAAGTATATTTAACTTGCTGAGTGCAAAACCTCACACACACATGAGCTCTAAGTCCCTGTGCGTGACTCTAAATCTGAGAGTTTGCGCTAATACGATTCCTTGAAGTTGAAGATAGCAATAACCACCTTAGAGAGAAATTCAGCTGGCTCAGCTTAGAGACCTGGAGCCAAACTCGGTTCCTGAAGGTGTGAGTCACAGCTGGGACGGAAAAGCATGACCACATTGACATTGCCCCCAGAGAACTGCACAGACCCCGCTTCACAGATGGCCACATCCCTTGAAATCAGCTACCGAACTGCAGAAGTCTATAGCACTCTGTTTAAAAGTAAGCTAAATTCAGTAATGTTTTACKTCAGAAAGGCTTCTCTTCACTGAGCAGAGTACATAAAAGTAGAAAGGGCTTTCTAAACAGCTGCCCCAAGTGTGGCAAAGCCTACACATAAATCAAAGCTCTCCACAGGTGCTCACAGGTGCTAATTTGAAGTAAATCCATAATGGCTAACAGATTTTTTTCCAGATTTCCAAGCGYAGCAGAGAAGAATGTGGCTCAGAAGCTCATTATGGACTCTGCACTGTTGGGCTCCCTAGACTAAGCTTAGTGAAAGTCTGTTTGCATTAATTTTTCACTGACTAGAAAAATGGAGCCACAGTGTTATTGCTTAGTGACTGAGTTCCGCTAACATAGTCTTGATCGATTAAATCCAATAGATTTATATGGCTCCAAGGTAGAGCAGGGATTTTGCATGATGCAAAGAATTTAAACAGGATTTAGCAGCAATGGCATTAGCGATGACCTTTCTCCTGACGCACATATCATATGTAATCATATCAAGGGGAATAAACTCAATCAAAGAAAATGCTGTCAAAGATAGCTAGCACTAGGCAAAATCATCTACAAATATAACCATTATAGACCTTCAAGTCTGATCCATGGTTCTGAATGGATGGGATAAACAAGGCCTCAAACCTTGTTAGCATTAAGCCAATTTTCATTCAAAGCGTAATGTATGATTCTTCCAGGGAAACATATCACTAGTGAATGTTCCCRCCTCCTCCTGCTTCACCAAAAACCTATGCCATTGCAAGGGAAATCAAATCAGTTATGCTCAAATGGCTTGACTGTTTTTGTCTTCTTTTTTATTTGTTCTTAAACATATTCTTCTCTCTCATCTCAGCATTTTAATCCTTCATAGAGGAGTAAAAGGTCATTTTATTTGCCAAATGAGTACAGACATCTGTTACACTGAGAAATCAACCTTAG
Organism: Rhea americana; assembly: GCF_003343005.1. Taxonomy (NCBI): domain Eukaryota; kingdom Metazoa; phylum Chordata; class Aves; order Rheiformes; family Rheidae; genus Rhea; species Rhea americana. The sequence goes on from NW_028186612.1 coordinate 5,301,841, forward strand.
TCAGATGGTAGGAAGAGAGGTTAAGAAGTACCGCTCTGCAGACATGATTTACCCCAGATTTCCTCCTCATCTCTGATCATAAAAACAGTCGAAAACTCTAAAGCTGGAGAGTTTTGTCATTACTGGCGTTATCCCTCWATTCTTGGCACCATATAAGTATTCGTTCCTTTCAGGAATCTTGTTAAATACTTAGCCCTAGAAGAACCCTATTACTGTAGCTGCATCTATACTAGGAAATTAAATGTGCCCAGGAATGTTCCCAGGTTCTGAGGCCAACTGTGAAATACTATGTGTAATGCTAAACCTTTTCAGCCACCAGAACAATGGGATCACCTACAAACTGCCTATTAAAAATGGTCTCTGGTTTGTACTAAGTCCTGAATCAAGCTAAAGGGGTCTAGTTGGCTGAACCAAAATTTATCAATACGGAACATAATATTCCTGTGCCACTGAAGGTCTCAATGTGGTATTTAATTTACTGGTATGATGTAGCTAGTGAGGTCCGTAGTCTAGTAACATACTGAATGAAAAAAGAATATTYTTTATTTAATTTTGTTCAGTTCCCTTTCGTATTTGGAGAATATTCTCCATGTATATGGAAAACTGGGTGGAGTGGAACCTCGTGAAGTTCAACAAGCGCAACTGGAGGGTCCTGCACCTAGGGAGAAATAATCTTAGTCTTATCCCTGGCCTCCACAGGGCAGCAGGAAAGACAGAAGAGGACAATACATGCCCACTCCAGTCACATTTCCCCATATCCTAATAAATATCCCACCTACGGTAGGTCCAAATAATGAGGAGTGATGCCAAGAAATGAGGGGTCCTAAGATTGACAGAAATGCAGTTTTAGCTGAGATTTATCCTAATATTCTGGGTGGTATTTTTAGGCAGAGGGGCATCTTATGAGAAATGTTAATTTGTGTAAATCTACAGATTTAACCCTTCATTTTCTATAGAGGAGCTTAATGACTTGGAGTCAGCAGAGCCAAGCAAGAAGATGATAAAGAGATAACAAAAAGGAGACAGATAAGAGAGGTTCCTTGGTGAGCAATGTTTTTTAAATGCAAACCTTGTATTTTTCTTGTCATTTATATGAAACCACCTTTTAAACTGAGACAGCACAGGCCTTCACTGTAAATAACTAATCAGCTTTGTGGGCTTGGTTATACTGCATCCATAACGCAAAAGACTTTTTATTACTTCAGTAAAAGATTTTATGAAGAAATGTCATGTTGTCATGATAAGAACCACCAAAATCAGCGAGAGTCATTTTCTTCTCCYTTCTCAAAACAAGCATCAGTATTGCCTAAAGCTAGGTGGACTTGAATAGTAAATTATTCCAGTTGTTTATATTCTCAAAGGGCAATGCTATTATTTGATACAGTTTTTCATTGCCCCTATTTATCTGTAATTTGTCTGTGCCATGCCCACCTACGCAGGACCCCTTGTTTCGGCTGTGAGCCTGAACCATATCTGCCTTGCCTTGAGAACCTGGCAGCAAGCAGAAAAAAACTTGCGTATAACCACCCAGTTTGCAGAGGATAATTCTTTTCCTTTCCATTTTCTTTGCCATTCATTGTCCATGACATATCTTTGAGAATTATTTTCCCCACACATTTGGGTACATCAAATTGGACACCCAGTTATGTGAGCTAAAGCCTTAGCTATAAATGAGAATCAACAGAAAGCACATATTCCCAAAGGCTTAGGGCCAGCTAGCCTTTTTTAGATTTATTTTATATTTACTGAATTTTATTCAGAGAAAGAGAAAAGGAAACTCAAAAGCCAGCACAGTCCATGGCAGTTACAAAGTGGAAAAGAAGACAAAAATGTGACACATTGAGGGCAACAGGATAAGTTTTCACTTATATCCAACTAGAAAATCAGACTGCATTCAGACTCTGTGACAGAGCCTTGTCAGCCCTGCATTTCTCAAAATTACAAGAGGGAAACTGGTAGGGTTTTTTTTGATCAATACAGAAAACAGGCTAACGCCTAGAGGGCATAAATGGCACAGGAGATGCTCTGGAGGGCTCAGAGCATACTGGCATGCTTAGTATGGCTTTCGAGGCAGTCGGCTTTGTTCCAGTCTTGCTGCTCGACCTTGCAAACAGCCAGAGATGGGCTCAGAGGCGCTGATCCTGTGTCTCGTCTTTGCAGACTGTGCTCTTTCCGATGTCAGGATGCCATCCAGATCAGGCAGAGAAGTCTGAGAGCCTCCTTTCCTCTGCTTTGCAAACAACATTGCCACAAAGACTGAGCTWTTGCCTGTTGAACCTTAGTTTTTCTGCATACCTGTGAATTATGGCTGGATGGGTTTAAATTGAAAGTGGGTGAAGGCTGATACATGCATTTTTCTATTCATTGTCTGGCTTATATACTTTACACCTGACAAAGGTAACTTTGGTCTTTAGTTTTAATATGCTCCGCATACTACAGTATAAAAAGCATGAGCACATTTCCTGCTCTACTCACAATGTTCATATTACAAGCTATGGTGTTATTGTGAAACATTTTGTTTAAAAAGTTTGCAGTTCTCACAAGCACAATTAAACACGATATCCTATAGAACGTGTCAGCAAGTTAAAAACAGAAATTGCTGACATTTGCATGAGGTTTTGCATGACAGCTCCCTACACTTGAGTTAATATACTCTACRTGAGAAAGTCTAAGCTAAAATATGCAGTTTGTTCCTCTGTTTCCTTCTTCACTTGAAACATGGACACAACAGAAAGAGAAAGCTGGGACGTATAAACACCGAGATTTTTTACAGATGAAGAGAAACAACYGCCACACATGTAGATCTTTAGGATATAAGATGGATTTTAGTACACTCCTCTCAATCCCTTGAAGTAAAAGACAGCCAACACTCCAAAATGTGAGCAATTGGCAAAATAYTCATTTAGGTTGCTGTTTCATATCCAGAATGGGCATGAGGTTTGCTGTTTTTCCTCCTTTTTTTCCTGCTCTTCAGTCAAGGTCAGACCATTCTTAAGCATCTGAAAGGGATGAAGTTCTGGGACAGCACATTGACAAAAGCAGTAGAGTTTCAGGTGAAAGTGTAAACTTCTTTTGGGGTGGAGTTTGATCCGATTATGAAACAGCTATGGTTGTGTGTGATAGCAGAAGCCTAGAATCATTATTCACAMAGGTCTCCACCATCTCCCCCTCTTCTCTCTTACCTTACTCGCATTGAAACAGTTTTTTCCTCCTGCAGAGTGATTATCGAGGGTGCAGATGGCTGGATGCACCCCAGTCAAGGTTAGACTGCCACCATCCTTGCTCTCATCAGCCTGATCAGTTCCTTTTACATTCCCACTTTTCTCCTGTAATACCCTCCGGAACATGACATATTTGCCAGCATATTTCATCCTCCGAAAGAGTGAACATCCTTGTTTTTCAGGGAGTCCAGAAGTCTGAGTCTATTATTCATACAGAGAAGACTCCCGTTACCTCTCCTTCGGAAAAGCGTTGTTTTGTACACCGGCAGCTCCCGCTCGTTCATTCTCCGCTCTGTGGAACTCCCATTAACTTCCATGATAGAGTTGTCCAATTATGACAACTCCACATCTTCTACTGAGACATGAGCAAAAGAGTACAAAAATGGTTATGAGCACATCCATCATCTAATTGTTCAGAGCAGAATGCAAACTCGGGGCAAAATGCTGTGAATGACATAACTCCATTGAAGTCGTGTCTGGTACATTTACTGCTTTATCTAGCCAGACTTTTGAATGATTTATCCATCCAGGTAAAAATTTCTATTGACTGTTCTTTCTTTAGCTATAAATGCAGACATCACAGGGGACATTTGCATGCCCTAGTGTATATTTTGCTCTACTTTTTCTAAAAATGATTGATATTGGGCTCGTTTAGCACTTAYTGTAAAGCAGGGGATTGGCTGAGCTAACAGTGACTGTCACTTTCTGCCTACCCTACTCTTAAGATAGAGTTCAATATATAACCAAAAGATTGCATGGCATCATATTAGTGACCTAGGCTTGACTTTAYGTCATAGAGAGACTTGAATTTTTACACCAATTTATCCCAATTCTCATGCTGTTATTTGAAAGAGRAGAGTAAAGTCTTTGTGTGTTTTTTTTTTCTTTTATACTTCAAGCTTTAATTAAGTTTAGGACTTGTCATTATGAAAGGAAAAAAAAAATATATCTTTCTCAGTCTGACCTGGGGATAGATGAACAGAAACTGTGAGAACATCCCAAGTTAATCTCAATAGATAGACTCTGCACCATGATAGTGGAATGGATATTTAAAAGACAAATTTGCAATACTTTCACTATCCTATAATAATTTACAGAAATAGGCATCTATATGGAATTTGAAGTTGGTTTCAGAATACATATGACACCTGAATTCAGCTTCCTTTGCCACCAAATCCTAATTACCTTTCAGCCTATCAGATGCAGAAAGAGAATTTTACACAGCTGGGAAGCCAGATTTCCAGTGTAATAAGGGTTTTGTGCTGAATGGTAGTGATCTGGATCTGACGTTTGCAATACTTTGATTTGCAGATAAGCTGTTGTAATTCATTGATTCTCAGACATAACTTGAAAAGGCTTTCCACAAATATTATCCTAAGAATTTCGCAAAACTAACAGTGAGAACAATACATTTCCTGCAGAAATTAATGAGCTTCTTCCTACATCCTATTTAAATGCTTGTTATTGAGGTAGCCAGTCACAYATATTCAGTAAAATTTCAGAGAAAAAGGGGGTGGTTAAAAAATTGCCTATTAGTGTTAGGGCAAGGGAACACATCTGATGATACATTTTAACCTCATAAGTCCYTTGGGCAGACAAGCAAGATATGAGCCTGCGAGCCTCCACGTGCAATGGTTACCAGCTGGACTCATTGGCTAGACGTTCTTCAGCTGGTCAGGGTGTTGGGTCTGGTGTCCCTCAGGAGAACAGCTGCAGTCAGATTACCAGAACTTGGTTATCCRGATGAAGCTTAATGGAGGCTAACACAAAGGGAATCTTTGATGGAAAATCCAGATACTTTCCTTGGTTTCYGAGAATCATCTTCACCACAGTGTTAGATTGAGCTATAACTTGTCTGGAAGTTAGCTGTATCTTGTCAAGGCATGAGTCTCTTCTTTAAAAACAGACTAACATGCYTTGGAGGGCAATTTGAATCATAAAATAATTTAGGTTGGAAGACCAATGCACATCTGGAATGGCAGCTGGCGTCCGGGGGGAAACCCTATGACACCTCAAATGGCATAAGGTGAAACTTTAGGCAACTGAATCCCATACTGACTTTTTATAACATCAGACAGAGTTCAGGCCATTTTTGTAGATATATCAGACTTGCTTACATGGAMAAACAAGATATGCAACAGCTGGACAGTGATAGCACCATGAAATTGTGTGGTGGGATGGGAATAATAGAATTTGACATGAAAGGCGTCCTGTCATTAGAATAGAGAAGACTGGATTTAGTCTCTATCTTTTCTACTTTTGTTCCAAATTGTATTCCTCACATATTTCTAGGTTTTATGTGTCTRGGAGCTCTTGAAATGGAGGGAAAAAAGTAAAGGAAACAAAGATAGTTAACACTGCTGAAGAGTATACAGTGAATATCTGGATTTGGTTTTTCATTAAGAATTAGCAGGTGRCATTTTCTGGACTTTATTACACAGAAGCCTAGAAAAATCTCTTGGTCTTAAAAATATTCATATCAGTTACTCAACAATGAGTCACCCAATACATGCAAGCTCCTTCAATATTTGGGAGCTTAGACACTTAAATATAACTGTTTATTGTCTTAAAAATTTGGTATCTGTTTTTGTTTGCTGTGACTTAATTTCTATGCCTAGCTATTACAAAGGAATAACATTTTATTGAGACACCTTAATGATACTAGGTATGTTTGGGGATTATGTATTAAGAGAATGAGCTCAAAATGACAGTTTTTCTCCTGCTATGAAAGAAGTCTGTATAAGTATCCCCAATTCCAGCTCTTACAATTTGCTGTAACTGCAGATATGAAACATTTTAAAAACRTATTCATATTCTTCCTCCTGAGCAATGCCTGTATTGCAGATCCAAAAGCTACTCCCACCCCATAACCACAATTTACATAGCTGATATTCAGTATGATGACAGCACCTGATATTAAAAGCAGATGCAAACCTGGAAGAGGAGTTTCTCTTCTCTGCAAAGGCTGCAGCAGTCAGAGCTTCACAACTCACACTGCTTCAGCTGTTTGTGAAATGCGGTGTTGATGCAATTTAGTAGCACTAAATTGCAGTTCACAAGAGAGAAGTTTTTCCAAAAACCATGACGCACTATGTGACGCCAAACAAACCATTTCCCCCTTCTCAATCTTCACATTGCTACCTATAAAATTGCAATAAGGGCACTCTTAGCAGTAATATCTCAGCTGAGTCTCTGAGCCTTTCAAAAATGTACCTGTGAAGTTGGAAGAGAAGAAAAACTGAAACACTGCAGCAGAGGTTAAATGTTCCTACTTAAGCTAGACACTCCGGTGAATACATATTGCAGGTTATATGGCATGTATGTATGGTTTCACTAGAAAATGAAAGYTCATTCCAGCACCTGTAATCAGGTTTTCAGCTTCTTAGGGAGTTAGTRCTGAATAGGACAGTAGGCTCACATCTTCAGTGGGTCTGCATTAACATTACCCCAAAGGTAGTTGTTACATCTACTTGTTTGTATCAACACCTGTAAAAAATGGCTTTTGTATGTAATTTTTATGCTGACACACATACACACACACCAAAAAAAAAAAAAAATGCTCTAGCCAATTCTTCAGCATAAATAATAAATTTAGATCCTCAGCAATTCAAGTCAAAGCCCATTAGGTTCCTTCCATCCTCTTGCCTGTCCAGAGGAGAATGTGGATCAGACCACCCCCTCTACAGTTCAGTTTTATTCCTTTGAATTGGGTTCCAGATTGACTTTTAGAGGCAGTGATCTACGTCAGTTAGGTAGCATCTTTGCAAAGAGAGTGGAGTTTTTATACAGACAACTGAGCATAAACTATATGCATAGACAGATATCTACTCCAAAGGTAGAGTGATGAATACAGCAACAGTTTAAATATCTGTAAAATCTCTATTCCTCTCCTACTTCCTCCTAGATATTCCCATGATACTTTGGAAATACAGAATAAAGAGGTAGTGAGAGAGCCAGGCAGTTCTGTCTGCTTTYCAGGAGGGGATGATGGGTCTAAAAGGCCATTTTATTGACAGAGATTCATGAAAATGTGGGCATTTGGTCAAATACATTTCTCACACACTCACCCAGGCACGGAGAGCTTTATCCAATGATGGCACATCCGTCATCTCTCCAGTCTGCAACTATCTATTTTGAGTACCTACAGAGAAAAATGACTGATTTGCTTTGCTTTGCTTTGTTTTTTTTTTTAACCCTTCAGCTTATTTGGCTTCTGACCTGCAAGCTTTAACTTAAGGTATGTCTCGTTTTGTTCCTATAATACTAGGCTCCTCTGTATTTATTTTATCATTGTTTTTTATGCAAAGGAAAGAGGGGACCAGCCTAAAGGGTGAACATTTAATACTAACAAAGTCAGTAAAGAGAAAGAGGTTTATCAAAAGAGGGGTCAATTACTTTAGGTTAGCAGCATGATAATGAGCCTGATCAATGACCCCAGTGGTACTTAATGTCATGGCTAGACTACACAAGGAGACAAATGTGCTGTTACTAATGATTAATATCATAGCTGACCTGAGCACAAAAGGTTCATAGAAGGCCTGAAGGGATATTTAAATGCTTTGTMTTAGCAGCTGGAAGTTTTATATACGATATTGTGCAGACCTACAACATTATGGAGAGCCTTAAARTGATCAGAAACAGGACAATAATATGTGAATCCTTTCCTCCGTGCGCCATGTAGTCAGTGCAATGCTGCTCACTGCTGTGTAAATGACAGTAAAGGAAAGTCCCAGTAGAAGGGGTGCCGGAAAGATGATGACACAAGTCCTTCCCTCATGGCCTCCTTTTTTCATAACTGTTGTTSGCATAAAGAGATGCTGAGCCCTTCTGCAGGATCCAAGTTGCACTTTAAATGGGAATCCAAGCAGGTGCCAACACCAGCAAAACTCTCTCAAGAGTCATCAAAGTCCAGAGGCACTTTAACTCCCTCAGCACCACCACTTTTCACTTGAGAGCTTTCTAGACACCTACAGTTCTGCTCATGCTTTGAGYTGCACTGTTTTTTATTAACTAAGGCACTTGGACACCACTGGAGTCCAAAAACTAGCTGGAGCAGCAGGTTGAGCCCAGACTGTAAGGCTAGTTCAGAGCCAAACTACCTCACATGGACCCCAACTGAGCATCCTGCAACAGGCAGAAGTAATTATTTTCTTTTGACCACAGTACAGTAGTGGTATTAGACCTGCTTTTGATGTAACAGCCTGTGTTCAGAACACAGCCTGAGACATTTTAAGCCTGTGTCACCCACAYAACAAGAGATTCTCTATTAATCAAAGCATGGATGAGAAAGAAATGAGAAGATGGAGAAAATACAGGGCCAAAGATGTTATTTTTTTCTCAATAGTGATGCCAAATTCACGGGCCCAGAGGAGAGCAGTCTAGAAGGAAACGAGTCCGGACCACAAAAGACCAGGAGCCAAATATACTAACTTGTAGACTTYTGTATCTTTTTATTGAAAATGTTTTTTAAATTCTCTGGATACACCTATATTACATTAGCTCTGACACTATGGATACAAACTGATTCACCATCAGACCTCCAGAAGCAACCTGGAAGGCTGATGGCCTCAAGCTCCAGGCCCCCTGATCTCTTTGATCGTCCACCATTATTGGGGCTCAACAGCTCACCTGCCACCATATCTGATGTCTTCTAGCCTTTCCTGGAACCTTCTCTGCCAGATAGGAGCCTAATAATGTGTTTTAAGGTCTCTTTCAGGAGGCAGGAGGCATATCTGCTGTCACAGGCTGCCCTTCTTTCAGGGAAGCCAGATATGCTGCTGGTGAAAGAGGCTCCGATTACCCTGTTATTCTGAGCAAATGGCCCCTTCCAGCCTTGTAGAGGTTGTGTGGGTTTATAGCAAATGTTCYACCTTGTGTTTATCATAGGCTAAAAGATAATCTATAATGACTCATGAAGTCTTGGAAATCTAATCATCTGTGATAGCTCTCAGAGTCCYCTCCAGATTTCACCCCTTTTCTCTTAAAATGTCAGAAGAAAATGCAAAGGCAATAAATTGGGCATTAATAAGGAAACTTTATCTTCTAGCAGGCCTATGAAAGCTACATTATCTTAAATAGCCTAAAGTTATTTAGACTACTTGCTGCATAGCTGAATGTCATTTCCATTAAAAGAAGTAAATTTGTGCCTGTGGATCATTGTAAAGAATCTGGATGCATTATGAGGGGGGAAATGGTGGCAGTGGGGGGAAGAACAAACACGGAGCCAGAGATAAAGGACTCACTGTCCTGGTAGAGCTCAGAGGTGTGTGTACACAGAGGTGCAGAAATTATTTCCGATATTCAGTACGGAAAAGTGGGAAGAAATCTCCATTTGGCTGTCTTTGCTTATCAGCATAATGTGGTTCCTTTTATTTAGAAAGTAAGTTGAGCAAATTATTGATTAACAGGATGGGGGGGGGGGAATAATCTCATAATAACCTAACGGTAAAAATGGAGACAGGCAGTCCTGAAAATAAGCAGGTAACACTGGCATTTTCTCTCTAAATACTATATGACTCCTGAGGCATTTGTTAACCAAAACATTGAAACAATTCAGTAAGCTCTTCAGCTGAGTTTGCTCACCGGATTAGATTTGGTCTCCTGCTATGGCCCTGGGATTTGATGTGAGCAGCAGCCTAAGAATTGCTCCCAAAATGCTGTTTCTGAACCTTCCTCACATCGTAAGAGCAACAGGATGAGGAAAAAAGCTATAACTTAGAAGGTTAAATATATGCAGAATGGCTTTTTTTTAAAAAAAAAAAAAGTGTGATATTGATTAATTACAGTCTCTTATCATCTGCTCTTTGAAAAATGCAGTCTTCACGTTTTTTTCTTCTTGCGTGAAACAAGGATTACATTGTCTTTCCTTGTAAGAAAATGTACCACAACCGATATTCTTAATTCCTGCTGGGGCTTTCCAATATAAATTTGAAATAAATTCAAAGGACCCCTCGAACCTAAAGTCGAGCAGGATTTGCATCTTTATTGCACTTAGAGGCTGGTGAGGACAGTCGGGGAAGCGTTGCCTCGCTACCAGACCAACTGTCACTGTCCATGGTGCTGGCTTCTGGATTAATAAATGCCTGAGTACTTGGGATCACTTGCTCCTTTGCTGCCAACACACTGCAAAGGGGTTTCCAGCAGATTTCTGATGGCTTTTGTTAGCACCAGTGCCAGCATAAATTCATAATAGTGTTTTCTTTGGCAAGATCTCRTCTCTGAAGGGCTTTTATAGATCAACATCCTGGCCATTCTGTACTGCTGTGACTGTGAAAGTCACTATAGTTAACCCTGGAATTCTTCTGATCTGGCCTGAATGTCTACAGTGATGAAGATTCAATGACAGTCAGATGAGATCTAGTCAGTACGGTCCAGAACAGAGTTAACTCAGTCCTAGAGAAGGTGCCTGAATAGGACAGATAAACAGTGGCTCCAAAATACCTGTGCTTTTCCATTGTGAAAAAAAACAGTCTTGCTTCAGTGTATCTTTTTACACTAAAGTTATCTAAAGTTACGCAAAGAGAATTCAACTTCATTTAAAATCAGCCTGTATAAAAGTAATTCAAGTTACAATAAACTCTTTCMTTTAATGTGGGATTCATCTTTTCCAGCATTGACTTCTTTAAGTCAGGCATCTATTCAGATGCGAAGTATTTTAGACTCCTTCTGAAGTCAGRAAAGAAAGACTGACATGTTCAGAGAGTGATCCTAAGATAGTTAATTAATATGAGTGGGATAATCATCTTACAGAATGGATGAGTCCAATTAGTTGACCAATACAGGAGAAAGCTTGTGTTTTGTCAGCATTGCTGTGGCTTGTGAAATATGTCCTCCATGGGAATGCCTCTAGATGACTTTGTCATCAATCCACATGCACATACAAGCTACTCCTCTGCCAGGCTTGGTCTTGCATGTGTTTTCTTTTTAAATATTCATTTGCCTAGCTTCTTATATTTCTACAGAAAGGACTCTTGTGYCTCTGAAGTGATTTCCTAGATTTTACGTTGTCAGATACAAACCCCAAAATTACATTAAGTTTTTTTTCTCCTCCCCTGACTCTCAACAAAGCAGACATTTGTCAGGCTTGCTTCTTCTTTTTCTCAGAAACACATACCCAACCATGCTGAATTCTTCCAAATTCCCTTTAAAGGTGTACAGATTAATTAAAGGTTCACTGCATATTCCACTGTTCCTTCCTTAAGCCTCTGGGCTGTTAATAAACAGAAGAGAATCTTGTTTCAATAACCTCTCTTCTAATTAACATTCTTCTCTGCTTTTCCCTAGGTATCTTAAAGTGAGCCTTGAAACCTGAATGACTCATCACTCATCTAGTGCCACACTGGGACTTATTCTGACAGTGTCTTCCTACAGAYAGCGCAACGTAATGATCAGTTTATGTTAAAAAATTAAACACGCGTGGAAAGCAGATGTCTAAAACTGCTCCCTTTCTTCCTTTCCCTTCCCTTTGACTTTGGTTGTATTTATGTCTATTTGTTTAATCTGGTTATCTTAGGCACCTCAGTTTGCCTGCCTGATATTCTCCTACCTGAGTATCTGCATAGGTTCTACCAAAGGAGATCRTTAGGAGGAACTGAACAGAAAATAAAGCAAAGAAAAAGGTAAGATGCTTCCAGAAGGAAAGTTGTATTTCCTCAATGGGAAATATTCATTGGGAAAGGCCTAAATAGTGGGCTAATGGGTTATTATTGCTCTTCATGTTATACTCTCTATAGTAAGATTTGGCTTTTTGAAGACTTTGATTATTTGGTAATCCAAGTCCTTATGAATATTTTGCTAAATATGATCCCTTATTTACTCAACGACATGCCAGCCYTTTTTACAGTGAGAGATTTAAGACCTTTACCCAGCTTTCAACAGGTAGTTTCTGCTTCTCACACAGAATTCAATTTGCTATTAACAAAAGAAATGCTATACATACTCAGAATCAGTACCAAATCAAGTCTGAAGAAGCCTGTGTCTGTACCATCGATTTCATGGATCTTACRTGTAGTACCTTAAGGTAAACCAGAGTTACCCTGTTTGTGAAACTCTTCTGCCAAACAAGTTTCTACATTGTTGTTTTAGCTTGTGCCTATGGACTAAATAGCAATTTTGGAAAAGATAGCCCCCCAGTGCTTGGTGGAATCTCATTTAGCCTTCTTAATCCAGTTGATGGTCTTTGAGGTTTTTCAAGAGCATGAAGTATTCTGTATCTCATCTCCTGACACRAATACTGGAGACAAGTCAGTTACCAAATGAGCAGTATCATCTATGTGAAGGGTAAGATGGGCATCCTCAAGGAAGGATGAGATCACYAGACCTCATTAAGATTGAAGCATATGACAGAAATTGGAATTTCTYGGAGAGCATTTAGTAGGGTCTGGGGCAGGGGTTGGTTGTGTGCTTGTGTGCAAGATGTTTTGATTTGTATCTAAAAGATGCTACGCTAGTTGAGTGATTGAATTAGTATGATTAGAGATGGCCACAGCTGTATTTTTTAATTTAATGAGTGATCCCATTCTTCCTGCCCAAAAGCAAAAGAGTAAGACAAGAAGAAATAATAAAGGTTGAAATAAAAAGAATAGTGAGAAGAATAACCCTCTTTCTTCCACACCATTCTAGATAACCTCAGAGGATTTTGATCGAACTACACTAAAATGTTCTGCTTTGTTTGGGGTTTGTTTAATGCTTTTGCATTAATTTAAATCTATTTTAAACAAAAAATATAATTTATAAATGAAAAAATTAACAATTTAAATAAGCTTCTGCTTCAGCAACTGTTGTATAAAAATAAAATTTTCAAACATTTCTGCCAATTTAACTTCATGCCTTTTTCTACCGCTCCAAGCACAACAGTATAATGTAGTCAAAATGTTCAAGCTGCAATGTTGCTTGTAATGACAAGGAGTTGCCTTAGTTTATCGAATGAATGTAGATTTGTTTTAAGATAACTGATTCTAAAGATCTTTTTTCCTCCTGATTTGGCTTCTTTGAAAGGGGAACCCATATTTCATCGCAAAGTCATTGAAGGCTCCTCAGCAATGAATTTACAAGGCTTGTAAATCACAGCACATTACTGTCCAACTTTTAAGAAAATAACCACAATTATCAGGCTATTTTAGGACCTTCCACTGAATCTGGGGGTTCAAACAAAAATACATTAGACAAATGACTTCAGCTGGCTTTGGAAAGAGAACATCTTCATTTTTGGTTTAGTATTTTGTGATCTCTTACATTTCCTTCCTAAAGAATCTGTCTTTTCCTGGAATTACAATCCATTCTCTTTCCAGACTATTTATATGCAACTAGGTTTGTGCACTGTGTTTATTTATTGAACTAACAGTTTAAGCTGGATCCCAGAGGCTCTCTTGTGTCTCAGAATGCTATTTCAGACCTTACCAAATCCAGTCCCTTTGCACCAGGTCAGACAATGTTCTTACTAATTCTCTTCATCATCCTGCACAATTTCTGATTTCTTATTAGCCCCGAGAGTCTTCCAACTGCRTATTACTCTGCTGATTTTAGAATGAGGATATGTTGTTTTCACTCTGTGCTGTTTTTTCTTGGTTGYACATTTGCCATAATTTCTGAAAATCACCCCACATTATTTTGTTTTTCCACAACCTGAAACGATTTCAGACCATGCTCTTTGCACAGCTTTTCATGTAGTTTTTTTATATTTGGCAGATGTTCTAAATCAGTAGTTGACATCCATGGTCATTTTTCCAATATGAGATTTCCTGGTGAAATCCAAAAGCTCTGAAACCCATTTACTAGTAGTTTTCAACCAAGATAATCTCAATACTTGTCTCAGTGGGTTATTACTATTATTAATTGAATATGAAAGTGCATCAAACAGCAATTACTAAATCTACTGCTGTAGCCAGCTGAACTTGGAAGTCCGTGTTTGCAGGATATGGGCGGTAGTCCTCTACAGCTCTTAGAGGTTTCTGTACACTAGGACTTCCCTTTGTTGCTTCTCAGCTCCTGCCAGTCTTGATCATTCACATCATCCCCTTCTCCCAGAGTGCTTTTCTCCCTTTTCAGTAAGATTTTCCCATTTCATTTTTGATAATGTCTTAGGCATGTCCATTCTGTTTGTCTTTTTCATCTCGTATAATCTGGGGAAATAATATAGGCACTCCTTGAACTGGTTTTCATGGATGCAAAATGCAATTTCTTGATGTCATAAATACCTTGTTGTTCTATTCCACCTGAGTAGCTAATAGATTCTGCTTTTAACTTTCATGTTTTCTGACAGTAGTGACAATTTAGCTTCTTAGTCCTTTAAAAACAAGAGTGTGTATCAGAAATGGCCTCAATTACTTTTTTCTGTCTTTTCTAGATCTGCATGTCAATAAYACATATTATATTAAGTTTTCCAGTGGAATTACATCCAAATGTTGTATATGTGGTTTTAGGACAGCCCTAATATTTTCTATTATTCTTCTGCCATATGGAAACAGACTGTAGAAATGGACTCAAACCAATCTGGGTCTTGATTGTTTGGGGATGCCTGGCTTTTTCTATGAAAAGAAAAAAAATTATCAGATTCAATCTCAGTCTCACAACCAGGAGAACCATGTAAATCCACTTTTTTTTTTCCTACTTTTTTGCTACTTATTCCTATAATTCCAAAAATCTTTCAAAACACACTAAGGAGATTTTGGTGGAATTGAAGATGACTGTCACCTCACTAGATTCACTGTCTACTTCAATCTTGTAATAGGAGAGGTGCTACACATTTCCAATAGTAGACTATCATATTTTATCAGAAAGAACTACTTATCAAATCTGGAAGCAGTCTGGAGACAAGGGACTCTGGCTGCACCAGGTCTTTGCCACACACTTCATGTGAACGTATTTCCAGGGGACTTAAGAGGCATCTAGAGAAGGTCAGCATTGGAGGGGCAAAGAGGGGTGTCTAGGTTAAAGTTTTGAGGATGTTGTAAGAACCAACACATCTCTGATGACATGGCCCAACATATCTTCCCTATATAGCACTGGAAGGTTGCAGTGAAACGACGAACTGCAGGCAGGACTCCTATACCTCTTTCTGCTCCTAAATCTTTCTATTTGTCAGTTCCGTTGTGTCTCTCTGAAGGGCGGATAACAAGGTTAATCTTCCAATTAGGCTGAAGCCTCTTYAGAGAAGAAGATTTCGGGGTGAGATTCAGCTTACAGAAGGCCGTTTACATTTGGTGTGTAGCTGTACAGGTCTACTCCTCAATGAAGTGTTTAGAACACCCATTTCAGCCGATGGTGGTCARAGGAGCCTAAAGAGCACTGCAGCTTGTCAGATTTACCTGTCTGTTTTAGGGTGAGCTGAATAGCTCTCTCAGGTCCCTTGACTGGCACTTCCTTGCTTAAACAGAGAAGTCTGGACTTTGCAGCTATCTAAGACAACCACATAAGACCAACAGATGTGAGAAGGGCTGACAAAAGACCAAAACCCTTCTGAAACGGTAGCTGGAGCTAGGTGGGACACCATAGAGCATCTCCAACAGTGTTAGACACCTAAGCCTGGGCAAATAAAATGTACTCTAGCTCTGCCTTGACTGGGAGAGGGGAAASGTCTTAGTGTATGTAGACAACTATATACCAACGTAACAATTTGGTATTTGTGCCTTCTTCTTCATACTGTCTCTCCCCTCCCTGCCAAGGTCCCTACCCTACTAGTTCAGCATCCTAATCTATGTGAAGCTGTGATCTACTGCTAGTCATGCTGGCTGACATATCTGGAAATGAAGCAGGAATCACTTGTGTTGAAATCAAATTTAAATCCCTTTAATAATGTATCTATTCCTGTTTTCCACAGATAGGAAGCAAGAGGGGAGGAAATATAAAACACTCAGCCATGAACAACATCAAAGTAACAAAATTAATCATCACAACAAGAATGCGATTAATCCATCTTCTTACTTCAGCTAATACATCTTATGACTTCAGCTGCAGTGGGTAATGTTTCTGACTTCCCTAAAATATCACCATTTTTTTCTCCTCTCTCCTCTGAAGCTGGCAATAGGTAAAGCTGCTCAACAGTCATCTTATCTATCCTATCTCTCAGTTCTCATTTATTCTATCACTGACTCAAAACAACAGGCAATAATGCTGGAGGAATAAAGAGGAATTATGAATATGACATTAACATCTTCATGCTAAGCCTGTTAGATTAAATGATGGATTTCGGAAGAACTACATTGTAATCTCAAATTTGGCAGCGTTGCTGTGAAAGGGGAAGGATATTTCTAACATGTTCAATATTGAATGAAACTAATCTTGACATCATTAAAATGTATGTTTTACTCCTTYTTCACCTGCCCTACATTCTGGGCTTTTACATTCTTAATCCCGCAGTATGTCCATTCTGCTCTTCTAGTCCTGATTCCCAAACGAGACTGAATTCACTTGAATCCTGAACCTCAGTAGCTCTTTTAGTCTACTCTCAGGTGCTTAACAGCTCTGCCAACGCCCATCCACTGTTAACTAAGTTTTTTTTCCTCTCCTGGGTATGTGCTGAACAATTTGTCAACATTACCATTTGATAGGATTAATTAATGAGGGAACCGTAATCACCACTTGTGGGCTGGATTCAAAGCCCACTGCAAAGTGGCATTCCTTTCACTTACCATGCATTGGGCTCAGGGTCATATTCCTTATGCTATACCGAACGATTTGAAGCCTTTCCTCTCTGTGTAAAGCCCCAATGCCTGCCAGATCACTTAGCTATCCATTTGTTTGATAAAAATAAATAGAACTATAATGAAAAGCACTGAGGCCAGACCCAGGGATGGTAGTAATCAGTATTCCACCAATGACTGCTGTGATGATTTAAGGATATTAAGTGACCATCAGTGCAGCAGAGCATTAAATCAGTGTCACACAGAAGAAAAAAAAAAAAACTTACCTTTGCAGCATTAATACTGAATAGGTCTATATAGCACTCTGTGTGTGATGTTCATTTTGGTATTGCATTCTCAATTCTCTTTCACAATAGGATTGTTTTTTCCCAGCGTGGAGTCATTCAGTAGCCTGCATATTGAACAAAGCCACCATTCACATTCCAGCGCCTTGCCAACAAGCCCATGATTTGTGTTTGGTTTGGTGTTCRTTGCTGGGATTTGTTTATGTGATCTACTGATACAAACAACTCTGATTGCGTGGACAGAAATGTAACAATTCCATTGCACAAGTCTGAGAGTTGTGTGTATTTTTAGCATATGCCGGAGGGTTTTTGGTTTGGTTTTGCAATTAGGATATAAGTGTTTAGTTTAGGAAATGTAAAACAATGATTTTCCAGAATTTGGGATTAAGCTTGGGACTCCTGGATTTAGAAACTGAGCATTTACTGCTGGAATTCATAGTTCCACCCCTTCTGTCTGTGCTACTATGCCAAATGCTTTTGTAGAGGTATCAAAACTAACCAGAAACCAGCTGAGTCTTTACCCACCCCAGGAGCTGAGTAAATACTCTGGCAACAAGCCCCTATGGAGTGCCTGTTCCCTGGAACACCACCRCTGTCGATATTTCTCCATGTCTGTCCCCACCGAGATCATCCCTCATGCTGAATCACAGGCTGCCCTAGACAACTTAGCTATTTGCCAGGGAAAGARAGTTTGCATGTAACATCTGTGACGCAAATCACCTACAGGAGGAGAGAAGGAGAATTTTGCCTTTACCCTTTTTCATTAATCAGTGCAAGTTTTAAAATCCCTGTAAACTGGAGATATTTTCCTTGTCATCATGTTCTTCCMGTGTATAAAGGATGAACAAAGTATATTAAAAAAAATCAAAAGATAACTTAAAGGATTTATCACAATATACCTACTTTTTAATGAGAACATATTTTGAAACATATTTTGATGTTCCTCAATCAACTGTGTATTCCACAAAATAAGAGCAACTGCTATTGATGCTACTCAATAACAGAGTTATATTTTTAAGATAGATGGGTAAGATATATGATTTTTTATACTAAAAGTCTGCTTATTTTGCTACTGGTAAAAAATACTTTTTTCTTTCAAAATATACAACATCCTTCCTCCACTCTCATCATACACAATATTTTGTTCTGTCCTGTGGAGTGACAAATGTAGAGAAGGAGTCGTAAGGAAGAAACAATTCCACGTGGCTGCAATATTTAACCATTGCAGCAACCTTGGTCTCCTTCTCTCTTGAACAAGCAACCTTCAGCTCCAAATAAACATTATCATCCACTCTATAACTTACCATGTGCACCCCACATAACCACCCCTACCTGATCACAAACACTCGGAGAGCTGCACATATCACGACTTAAAAGTCCTTAGAGAGACTCTGTTCCATGTCTGCACAGCATGGGTCCCTGGATAAGTTTGGGGGCTTCTGGGACTTACAGTCATGTTAGCAACAGTAGCATTAATCATGGTCTGAGGTTGTGAAGATGCCTTCAAGCTTCCATACTATCCACATGGTGCCCATGGAAGTGAAGGTGAGCTCTAACCTGGAAAGTGAAGTGCTGTTGCTCCATAGCTCTGTCACAAATGAAGGATCGTTTTGCTTCTCAGCCTTACACAAAACCAGCTAAAAAGGTATAATGGAAGTGGCAGTGACTGAGTCCCGAGTCCTCAGCAAGAAGGGTCAGATTACAATTTTCAAGATGGAAAGGTCATTCTTATGTGATGGAAGGCTCTGCTATGGCTGTTATCGCTCAAGAATGAGGTCTTAGGACAGTAATACTTTTATGAAAATGTCATTTAGCAGCAAGTAGCAGTCAAAAAAAGCAAATGAAATGTTAGGAGTCATGAGGAAAGACTGAAATAAAAAAAAGAAATAAAGAAAAAGCATTGCACTATCCATTATTATTCATTATTAGCCATTAATATGTATTATTGCATTATCCAAAGCATTATCCACCACTGACAYGAGGTCTAATGTGCAATGAGATTATTACATTTCTCTCATTCTATCTTGAAAACTCTATGCTGTTCTGGTCCTCCAGGCAGAAGGGATATAGTAACTCTTGTAAAGCTACAGGGAAGATATCACTAAAGTGAGGAATTGCAACTGGACGAGGAGCAGTTGAATAGGCTGGTGGTTAGCTTGGTAATGGGATGACTGAAGTGGGACATAATGGACATTTATTAAATCATGAGCAATGTGAGCAGTAAGAGAAGATGAAAAGGTACCAAAYGTTCTCTGCCTCTTCTAGCCCAATAACTGCCTGACATCAAACAAAACTAGCAAGTGGTAAATTCCAAAGAAGTGAAAGAGAAGGGATGTTAAACCGTGAAATTTCTTGAAGCATGTTTCATCTAAAAGTTACAAGAGTTCAAGAAGCAGTTGGAGATACCCAGAAAAGGAAAACCCATGAAAGCTGGTACACACAAACACACCACATCATCTCAGAAGGTCACCAGGTCTCCAGATCACATCCAAATCTCAGACTGTGGGAGATTGAGAGCGTACCAGGGAAACTTGCCCTAATCTTACATTCTTCCCTGGACAACTGCTTTGGACATACTAGAGATAGGATGCTGAGAGAGATGGCTTGAGGGGCTATCCCAGAAAGGACATTATTCTTTTCTTTCCTTTTTTTTTTTTTTTTACCTTCTCAGTATGCCTATTGGTAATAATTATTACTATGCAGAGCAGGATGGATGTAGAAAGTGGCAGACAGGAGCGTGTTTCATAGGTTTAATGTATAGGATCGAAGTGAGGGAAAGAGCTCATCAGCATTTCTTGAATGAGGTTGTGCTATCTGCCTGCGTGTCGCCTGTGAGAAGGCCACCTAAGAACTATGCCATTCCACATGAATAATGACAGGGGGAAAAATAACACTCCAAAACTCCCAGAGGTGGTTTGCAATTATACGCTTCCTCTAATCAGAAACTGAAATAAAACAGAAATAAGTCAGAAGCTTCGTATTCACAGGAAGCAAAGACTAACACCCTGTGAACTGCAAAGGTCTTTCAGTAATGGTTACATTACCAACAGAAAAAAAAGTATTATTTTTACTGACTGAAAGTTATCCGTCTTTCAAGCCTCAGCCATATCTATTATGGTCTCTAAGAAGTTTCACAGAGGCAGGGTGAGCTAACGGTGCWGCGCAGAGCTGGAAGGCAGCAGGGTCCTGCCTTCTCCCTTCAGCTWCTGAGCTTTTTCCTGTCGGTCTGCRTGTTGGTGCAATCTCTGTTGACTGCAGTTCTGTGAAAAACTGACTTTTCAGTTCATTGCAGTACCAAAAAGAAAYAATAAAGATGGAAAAAAAAAATGTTTGGGGTCAGTCTCAAAGACTTTAATTTCCTAATGAATGAAAAAGGGGAAAAAAAACTGTTCTGTGCCAAACAAACAATTCCATTTAATACCAAATGAAGTATTTGTCCTTTTTTAAAATCTTTYATGAGGAATACTTTTTTTTAATAACATCATCTTCAAAATTAGAAATGAAACAGTTATTTCAAAAAAAAAACTATCTGGACATTTTATTTTAAAAAAGTTTTTTGGTAAMCTGGACATGAACTCAGTGTTTTAATTGATATAAATTTTTAATTTTTTGGTGAAAAGGGGTTTATACAAAAAGAAAATTTTCAGCTCCATTGCAATAAAAGTAGAGCCAGGATTGCCTCCCATAATTAGCTGGTAGTGCACTTAACACAATATAGTGTGCTTGCTACCAATGTTAATTCCAGAATAATAATAACCAAAATTTTTAGTGAATATCTGAATCTCATTGAAACCTTCTATTTCAGTCCAGATTATTCACAGAACTGAGATGCTAAATGAGATCCTAATTTAACAGCTGCTGAGACAAAAATAAATTAAACATATCCATCTTTCCACATTTTTATGCTTGTCCCAGCAGCTGTTGCCAGACTCAGAAGTACAGAAAATTTAAGAAAGGTGAAGAYGGGTTGGAATGAGCGTTAACTGARTATTTTGAATTCCTTCATAGGTTGGTAAGGCTTTTGAAACAGTGAGGCCAAAGGAAGCTAGCTTGAAGAGACTGAGATTTCACAACTTGCTTTCCAAGACCAGTTATTTATATCAGATTTGAGCCCAGTCCAGAAACCTAGATCCCACACTCCAGACTTTAAAGAGCAGAGAAAAACATTCAGTGCTTTAACGTCACTGGGCTGATCTTTACATAGAAGATAACCATTAACTAAGGTTCTCTATTTACCAGGTTCTCTGCCCTCATAACACTGAGGCATTTTCCCCCTGTCCTCAACTTGTATGTTTATATGTTCCCCCCAGTCCCTGTATGTTTTGGAATTACAAACTGTATCGAACGACAGTAATTTGACGGAAAAGGCAGCTGCACAATAACAAAGCTTTCATGCAGCTTACACCCCATTTTTATCTCTACTGTTTGCSAGGGCTGATGTCCTCCTCAAATTTCTTTGCAACAAACGCAAACCTATTGTAGCTGTGCATGATAATCCAAAAACCACTCTCATAAACAAGGAGCGTATGTGTGTTGTATGCTAAAAACCATAGTTACTCTTGCTGGACTAAACGTACCACATTTGGTGTGAACTGGAAAAATTACGTATCTTCATCCATGGTATTGACATGGCCTTTCAGCGTTTCCATAGCTGCTTAGTAGATGATTTCTTTAACCCAGTCGGTTTCAGAAGACAATTAAAGAAGTCTCTCTGCTTCTAAATTTGATTCCATGCTTCTACTGGATAGCTTTAAGATCTCACTGTTATATTCAGTGAGTATTAGACAAAATCATGCCTAAGCTGCCTTATGTCTAAAGTCAGTGYTTTTCAGCATATGAAAGCCAAAGGTATCAACATTTTTTATAGCATTAAGGGGCATTCAAGCCACATGGCTGCAGCTCTCAGAATGGGAGCAGACTGAAAAACTTCTTGTTTCCTGTATTCAGCATCCTGCAGCTTTCCCAGGAAAATTAAGTGGGATTCTTCTGACTCTCTGTAAAGGAAGAATCTCATTACATAGGGCAAGAATTTTAAAGGTACTTCAATACCTAATTTCAAGGGGAATTAGGTTTTTGACAGCTTTTTAGAAATATTAGCCTAGAGAGACATCTTCAGATTGTATGAATCAACATAGTTGACTTCTAAAAGGTCTCCATTAATCTCAAGGTAGATCTACTCTGAAGATACAGAAGGAGCTTCTTGGCTGGGATGCATCTGACCTAAGGTTATATATCCACAGTAGAGACATTTCCTGCAGGATTTATCCTCATTTCCTTTACAGTAAAGGGAGAAAAAAAAGGCATTTCAGGCTAATGTCCATCTGCTCAAATGTAGACAGCTATTTTAGAAAGAARCAGATCATGCACTAAACTCCATAAACCCTACTGACTGGACCTGYCGTCTCCAGAAAGGCGCTGAGGTTAATTAGCTCATGTGCAATGTCAGCTGAATGTTATGCTTGGKGGCCTAAATAGGCACTATCGCAAATATATTTCTCAGATAAACTCATCCTTTGACCATTCAACTCTTCCTGAATCCTATCTGCTCATCTAGATGCAGGGCTAATTTCAGATTTTTTTCTTTCTTTTTCCTGCAACTAGAGCAATAGTTGTCTCRTGTCAGCCAAAATCTCTAACTCTGCAGCTCCCAAGCTTGTCCTGCCTCGTCTCTCTCCACTGGTCACTGTTTTACTTCTCTTTGCACTTCCAGGCTGACCACTCTACTTGGGCCTCTGGATATAGCAAAATGAAATATATGCTATTTTGAATAGGGGTTAAGATAATGCTGCCTATCTGCTAAATATCCTTCACTGAGCCCTGCGGTTCCCGCTCCAGGGTAATCCTCTTTATGACCAGCTCACTTATTAAAGCTCACTCTTATCATGTCCCTTCAATTACACTGACGAGTATTATTTTTCTTTTTTTTTAAAAAAAAAGATTCTGCTCAGCTAAGGGAGACGCTAATAATAAGTAAGCTAATAAAAATAGCTAATAGCTATTAGTTAATAAATGAGCTAATAAAAAGTATGTGCTCTTTGCCACAGCTTATTGGGTGTCCTCGCTGTCTTTTTTGCTGTATCTATTTCTCCAAGTTGTTATTAAATGGGTTGCTTTCCCATCCAACAAATAGAAAATATGAATTTCTTCTGCCCGTGGTGGCTTCATCTGCCCTGTGGACTTCTCTTCTGGAGTCATTTGTCTGTGAAAACRACATTCACTGTCATGCATTCTTTTCCTCCTTCATCCCAGAGGAGAGCTGGCGCAGGCTTCAAACAGCATCTCTAACTGCCTTTTGCAACAAACCAGCCCTCACCACTGATGTTACTGTGTGTCTGTGAAGCATCTCACTGAGGTCATCATTATCATTAGCTCCTACCTTGTGCTGTCCCCTGGAGAGCACAGAGCGCTTTGCAAAAGTGAGAAGAGTATCAGCACTGCTCTGCAGGTAGGAAAATCTGAGCTGSCAGTTCAGCCAAGCTCTAGCATGAGATTCAAGGAGTTACCAGCCAGGTTGCYTCCTCTGTCACTCTGCTGGAGATTATTGTCACAGCATATCTGGGGGAAAAGAGCATATGAGCACTCCAAAATCACATCCGGGCAAAGTTTAGCGGCTGACTTAGCGCCCCTCCAATGCCAGTTTATGTTGTCCTGCTGAACCTTGTGTCTCAGCATCTCAGGTATGTGTACACACTCCGTTCTGCTGCATGGTCAACAGCTGCAGCCAACATGCTTTCCCTTTTCACGGCATGCTGGAAGGTCACATGGACCAACTAGACTCCATGCTGAGTTGACTATCCATCATACACAGGACCTTGCTTGTAAATACACCACTGCTCTGTCTGCCTTCCAAGACATGCAGTGYGGTGGACACTGCTGAAGACTTCACAGGTGACTCAAACAGATACAACCCTTTTTTTTCCTTTCTTTTACTGTGGCCATAACTCATTGGTGGTCCAGTGAAAATTGTTTAGACTACACCTCTCATTTACTTCTTATCTGACATTGACATCAACAGAAATCATTTATGCCATGCCAGATAAAGTGTGGCACTACTAGCGTGTGATTCATTTGGCATATTTCAGTTTAATTGAACCACAACCTAAAGGGACCCTAGGGAAATCCAGTCAGACATTGGTGTCTGGAGCTACGTGAAATGAATCTCATCTTTAGGGTTGCTGTTTCCACATCTCTTGCCCAAGCCTTGMCTTCTCTGTGCTGCATTATTGTTTTGCCAACTCTTTATTTTCTCTAAAAAATGCACAGTTGTATCTGGAYGATATGCTTGTTGTGCCCAGTATGAAGAGGAGTCGGGTCCCAAATACACRTGCTGATTTGGAGGCATCAGCTTCTACTGGCTTTCTTCTCAATACCTCTTTTAATCACCTTTGAGCTTTCTCCCAAGAACAAGGAAAACCTCAGTCCTGGGGGCAGTACAGCTAAAGCAAAGCAGAGGAGATCATAGGTGGGTCACACTGCACAGAACAAGGAAAGGTCAGAGTTTCATCGTCRAGAGAATAGCTGTGGACACAGAAACTGTCGACTGGCTTCTTAGAACCACTGTCCAGGAAAAGAGCTGACAGAGGCATTTAAATAAAGAGTCTACCCATTCTCTCCATAAACCATATAGAAATTTTCTTTGGTTAAATTCCGTCCAAAGATCCTCACTGGAACTGTTGACACAGAGTACCAATTCAAAGCATCYAAACTGATAAATTTAATTTACCCTTTTGTCACTTTGCAGTGCTGGAAGAGATCTAAGATAGACAACATCAGAAAGGATTACTCATGTATCCAGAAGCAAATTCATTGCTTGAAAAGGAATAAAAAAATCTCTTCGTGATTGCCTTTTAGAAAATTCCTAGGAGGTTATTCAAGGAGTCTTAAGAGACCAGAATTCTATTACAAATAAGCAGAGTATATATATATATGTATATATATATATATATATATATATGTATGTATATATATGCACACACACACTTGCATATGCATATACATATGTGTATAAATGATTTAGAGTATATAAGAAATGACCTCAAGATGCACTGTTAAAGAAAGGGACTGAAAGAGTCCTGTATCTTTCAATCCCTTCCTCTGTATTTGATCCATCAGTACTTCTRCTTTAGAACTTCACTACAATCAATGAATTTACCTGTGTCAAACCAGCATCCCAGAATGATGAAGCAAACACCGAATTCCCAGAGTTAAACATCAGTGCTGTGAATTGATTTTAAACATTCTTTGTTTCTTCTCTTGGCACMCGACAGGTGAATCCATGAATGTGAACAAGACGCTAACAAGGATGTAGAACATCGTTTTGAAAACACRTCGAGTCCACAGGCAGCAATGGTCACTATTAATGAATCCTCATGCTTGCATTGTATTTACTTTAGCTTAATGAATCAATGGTGCATGCTGTGACAGCTGGAGGATTGCTGCCTGCATCCAAGCTGAACCTAAAATGTCAAATCAAGCACTCCGGGTGCAGAAGGTGCATCAATACAGAAAAGTACAAAGCTCTGATCAGGCACAGGGCTATCAAAGTGGTCAGAGGCCTGGATCATATGCCTCATGCAGAGAGGCTGAGGGCCTGAGAGAGATGACCTCAGGCAAAAAGGAGGYGGGTTAAGGTCAGATTTATGGATTTTCACTAAGAGAGTAGTGCAGCACTGGAGTAAGTTACCCTCAGAGGCTGGGCATTCTCCATACTTGGAGGTTTTCAGGACTCAGCCAGATAAGCCACAGCTGAACGCTAGTGCTGGTGATGCTCCTGCCTCAGGCAGGACACTGGGCTAGACGAACCAAAAAAAAAAAAAAGCCCTCCAGCTGACATCAATATTTCTATGATTCCGTGGTATGCATAAAGTAAGAATAAAGCAGAGATAAGGGAGGGGTCACTGAACTGTAAATAARAAAAAATAAATAAAGCTATTTGGATCAAACCAAATTGCAATTTTGGGGTAAGTTGATAAAAAGAAAAAAAAAGGAAAAAAATTATAAACTTAAATTGGTATSTGAATCAGGCCAGCCTGAAATAAATTATGAATGTGAAGATTATTTCCCTATATCTTATTTTACTTTATGTAATGCACCTCTGAAAGAGACCAGTTCAGAACAATACAAAACAAAAAAAATATTGATTTCRGTTCCAGGTTACTGTTTTAATACCTTTCAGCACAAGTCCATGTTTTTCCTGGAAGTTACTCAATTCAGCCATTCAGCTGACAAATACTTTGATCCACCAAAACACGTATTCATTAATGCAAGTATCATTCATCCAAAATAAACAATCAAAAAAAATGTTTAGCTATAGTCAGGAATATATCAACATGAGAGTTCATTGAAGTAGAAACCTTGGAGTTCTCAAGCTCAAATTGATATTAAATCTCATTCAATATCCAGAAAGACTGGACCCAGTGATTAGGGCTAGAAACCTGAATTCAATAATGYGTTGTCTGCATTACTGACAAAATACATAAAGAGAAAACTACTTTGTCTTAAGCAAATCCTTCAGGGCTCTAATCAGACCACATACTGCAGGTGCTCAACACCCTCGTTACAAATCCCATGCTCTTGTTCCGGAGAGCGAAACAGATGACTCAAAGTTTAGGGTTGCTTTTTCCGTTTGCTTATACAGTTAATGAAAGGAGTTTGATTTGATATCTGAATTAGTCTATATTTACAAGAAGTGTGAATGTGTTCCTTATCTTTTCCATGATTTTCCCTGTCCATGTATGTATTTCCTACTCCAAAGAGGCGTCATAAAGAAACATTCATTCAAACTATGATATTCTCAGGTAATATGACAGGGAAGAATATCAAAGTTTCACAGATATGTTTGTCTCYAACAAAGACTAATATTATATATTTCAGAAGAAGCTGCCTATAAAGCTACGTACCCTACTAGCTTTTTATTGATTTGTACCCTCTCATTCTATTATTAGTTTGTACTTTAAAGTGTGAGTTATTTCTGTTTAATGCTGCAGTAGATATTCCTTGTTATGCATTGACTTTCAGTGGAACATGGTCATCTATAAATGCCACCTACTACTGTATGTTCTCCTTTTTAATCTTGCATTTGGCTTTAAAATTATCTTGTGGCAACTATTTCAGGTCAATTACGCTCTCTCTAAGTAAACAAGTTTCCTTTTACTAACTTTAAAATAGTCACCATTCAGCTTTATCAAAGTCTCCTTGTTTTAGTATCAGGGGAAATTAGTATGCCTGACTTTTCTCAACTCCTCTGTGTAATTTGTATTCTTCTATCACATCCCTTCACATTCATCTCCACTTTYCTTGCCTTTCCTCTGTCCCTTCTGGAAATCTTTCCATGTTACCAATCATTTTTATCACCAACCTGTAAAGATATCTCACTGTCTACGAACTCTTTGGGGAGATAAGGTGGCCAGAAGCAGAGAATGGGGATGGATTCATCATACAAGAAGGCATATATCTCCATTTGAGGCAGTTACATGAGGTTCCCTTTATAATCAGTGTCAATCCAATCAATGCTATCATTGGACGTCAGTGCATGGTTTATAGATATCTCAAAAGATATACAGTTATGAAAGAATTCAAAGAAAGAATGATGTAAGTGAAACTAGTGGTTGAAGCAGTGATATACTGGTAAACAAAACTGTGTAAACTATGCTATTGGTATTCCTGGCCAGGCCCAGGTAAGATGTGGGTAAATGGCATTTTTCTGTTTCTGCACCCAGTCATGGAAGGTGTAGTCACCCAGAATCATTTCAGAAATAAGGCAGAAGTTTTCTAATAATAAATCCAGTAAAATAAGAAGGAGTGGATAAGCAGTGGATTCTTCATCTCTTGACCTTTTTAGGCACTTTTCTAGGAAGTTCACCTTCCTAGAGGCTATGCTTCAGCCAAAGGCTATTTAGTGAACTCACTATATGAAGCCCACTGTCACAGCAATCTTTACCTCCCACACTCAACATGTAGCTTAGCCTAGAAAGAATCTCCCTGTACAGGGAATAGTCCTTTTCCATTGACTATATAGGGAGCAGAGTGAAACCAGCTCAGTTTAGAGCTGATAGTCTCCACCTCCACTATTTAAATAAATAGTTGAGATGAATCCTATCCCCTGTACTATACAAGAGACCACAGCAGATGAGGTAATGATCTCATTTGTCCTTAAAATACATGGAAAGTACTGAAATRCTAGCTGATTCAGTGGGCTACTTTCCCATACAGCTAAACAATATAAACAATTCCTACAAGACAGAACTGAGGTCAAGATTTTGAAAAGCATATGCAGAGGTAAATACTATGGTTTAAAGCTACTAGAGAGTTTTGGGGGAAGGATTTACATTGTCTGCTTCAGAAATAAAACAATTGASAAATAGGATTAGGAAGAAACTTTCCACATGTCTGAATTATTCCAGAGCCAGCTGGTTCATGAGTCCTTCTCCCTACAATCAAAACAGACCTGCTGCCTTTTTTGCTTTAATTACACAGTTCACTTTTTTAAATTTCCTGTCCTGGAGCCACTTATTTTGTCCCAGGATCTCATGGGTTTGCAGTGCCATAAAGCTGCTCTGCTCCCTCTGTAGGAACCCATGCGTCAGGCACTGATGTTGGCAGATCAGCCAACTGCCTCTGGACTTGGAGGTCCCAACACAAGGAAGGGGCCATGGTGGTTTGCTACAATGCAGAGAAGGTACCGTTAGAAAGCTCGTTCTTCAACAGCAGCCTACGGTTATGGATTTTCTCTCACTGTGTGACCTGAGTCCATGCCCATCGCATGATGCTACTCAGAAGTGCACATCTCTTACATGAACAGCTGACTTTCTCCATGCTATTGCCCAGCAATATCGGGTTTTCAAAAACCTGAAAGACCAGCCGTATACTTGTTGCTATCAAAGACAGACTACATGACCAGATAGACCATGATTTGGTCCAGTATAGTGACATCTAATCATCTCATTCACCCCTTACTTGGATAGCTAAAACTGAAATAGACCCTTCTGCACAAGGCAAAATTCTATATTGATTTTCTATTTTATTTTAAAGACCAACATCAAAAGAGAATATTCAATATAAGGACTACTAAATGAGCCTGAAAAATGAATCCAGGGACGCAGTCTTACATTTCTTCTCCCAAATGAGCATGTAATTAAACATTCATTTTTGCATGTGAGTAATTTCAGTGAATTTAAAGCCTTTGGGCTATATTCTGAAGAGGAAGATTGATTTTATAGGATTTTGCTGAAAAACTGGCTGTATTCTTGGAACTGATTCCATTTCTGTATCACATCTGAGGGCAATTCATCCCTCTTATGGTTCAAATTACTTTACTGGAGATTGATGTGAATTAAATTTGACTGGTGGTGCCTCATAAATTTCTAGATACCGATATGATAAATTGTTCTACATAGTTACAGAACCTGTTGCTTCGTGTGTGTCTACAGCTAAAGATATTGCAGTACACCAGACTACTATTAGAGAGCATTGCTACCCCTATACTATTAGAATGTGGACTTTGCAAAATGATCTCCTGTACTCATGACCGTAAGATAGCTATTTTAAGTGCTTTGCAATGGCAAGAAACCTCAAAGCTGATCCAAATAGTAAAYGAGCCAGTTGTGGTATAAGAAGCAAAATAATCACATTGTTGTGATGATATACCCAAKTTAATTAGCCATAAGTTAATCAATGAATTAATTATCAGGAACATCACGCTTCCCTCATGTTTTTATTTTGCCATGAAGACCTGATTGAAAATCTGCTTTCCACCTCTCTGAAGAGTAGTTTTGGAGAGCGGGCACAACACTGTACTGCCTAGAAGAGGTTCCTGGGCGGTTCTCTTGCCAAAGGAGAGCACACCRTAGCCTATCTGGATCAAAATGACACCATCCTCCAGGAACTCCTCCAGGTTCAGTCCATGGTGGAGAAGTGCATCCACCTCTGGGGATCGAATCTGTATTCCTCAGTCTAGGAACTTTTGAAGGTTTTGAAGGTTGAGCTCTGCTTTGGATTCATTTCTCACCATGCTGGTGTGAGTTTTCACTGGTACCTCTATTATAATTTATCTTTGTGTCTGTTGATCTAGCTTATCACTGTGGCATACTAGCAAATAATTGCCTGAGGATATAAATAGTGTGCCGATTAGATTCAGCATTTGAGTGTTGGGTATATCTCCATGACAGCTTAGCTACACCTTGGTCTCCAGATAGTTACTTTCCTTAAATCACATTCCATGCAAATACAAAGGACTCATGATCTAAACACAACCCAGTCCTGTGGGAATGCCTGGCCGGCACAGGAGGTTGGAGTCCTGGCACTCCCCATCATGCCATAGGAAAGAAACCCACAGCCAGGAGTCAGGAAACCCTGGGCAGACACACCTCGCAGCCGCGTCGAGTGGAAGGCAGGGGAAGACTTAAAAGGCTTTGGAAATGAATGGACTAGACAGGGTAACACTGATCTATCTGCAGAATTTAAGACAATTTATGATGTTTAACTTTGTACCAAAGTCAAACTATTATGCTTGTGAAAGTAAGTTAGGCTGAAAGCACTGCCACCAGCGGAAGATGGTAGAACTATAAAGACAACTGCCAAATTAGCTTTCTCTGAAAATATTTACATGGGCAATTATTTCAAGCAACAGCCACTATTGCTATRGCTGAAAGAAATTGAGAAGTATGGATATCTCATCAGCTTCTTGCATTTCATCCTTTCACAGCACATTAGATTTCTCTATTTCAGTACAGATCACTATCTTTCTTCCTTGTGTACATCTTTTACAAGCTGCTAGGRAAATGATTCTATGATTCTAAAGACATGTTTTGTTTTGTTTTGTTTTACAGGTTATAAATAAAGCCACAATAG
This sequence comes from Rhea americana, assembly GCF_003343005.1. Taxonomy (NCBI): domain Eukaryota; kingdom Metazoa; phylum Chordata; class Aves; order Rheiformes; family Rheidae; genus Rhea; species Rhea americana. The sequence continues at coordinate 5,332,834 of NW_028186612.1, forward strand.
TTTACAGGAGCACTCTATAGGGGGGGCATAAAACTTGAAATAACTTTTAATTTATTTGTTAAGTTGTCTGGATCTCAAGCATGACCATTTTCTGAAGGAAACCACAGCTAATTGGTTCCCTGCTTCCAAACTCAAAGCAGAAATAGGTCCCAGAATATAATTTCAGCTCAGACCATTAYTGTTTGTATTACCATTGCACTTATAGGTTTTATGCATTAAATAGTCATTAGCAACAAATATCATCCATCACAAATGAGCCTAAAATCTAAATAAACTGAATAGCTAAAAAAAGAAGAAGACTCAGCTTGCCAAAATAGCTGAAAAAAGAGAGCTGTACTGGACCTGAATCTTGGGTCTCAATTTACAAGCAATACTCTATCTCAGAATTAAGTCCCAGACAGCCTGGTGTCTGAAAATATTTCAGCACCAAGATTTCCGTTCAGACCACCGTTTTTGTGCCTGAAATGACCTGCTACATAGCCAAAAATGGAGCACAAGGCAGGTCTTGAGAAGATACTGCTAGCTGCGACCAAGCACTCCTAGAAGAGAGCATTATTGCCCAGGGAACAGGTCTAAGCTACTGTCAAGATGGTCAAGAGCGGATCCCACAGGTGCTTTCTATTAAAGTAGTCACAACATTAGACAACAAAAACATGACTCCCAGAGAAATCCATGTCACCCAGGCTTTAGACATCTATAGTAAATACTTTTACATCTGAACTAGTCACTCCAGGGCTGCATTATAGTCCAAGCAGAGATAAGTGTTTTTACAGTAGTTCATCTAACCAGTTTCAGATGTTTACACTGGAATGAGTTGCATCATGTCCTGGACTCCAGGGGTTAAGCCCTCGATGATCATATGAAGCCTGGGGAGACTCAACAGGACACATTCACACCAGGTCAAAGGACTAGGGCTGGGCCTAGCTACCTGAAAGCTAAGGAAGAACAGGCTGGCAGAATGACCAATCTGCCCTGAGGAACATCTAGCACAGGTTTCCAACCAGCCTCTAGGCAGGATGCTCTTGGAGTACACTGAGATGAGAAGGCCCTAAAGGGTGCCCTTAAGTTCTTGGTGCCAAACTGCCATACAACCAAACAGGGTTGCTGTGCCCTGTGCTGGTGCTGGTGGTAGCAAGGCACACCTAACTGTTTCTACTGAGACAAAATCACCCTTAGAGACACATGAAGACCTGTCATACCATGCTCCATAGCTCAAGTCCTACAGCACCCTCTTGGAAGAGCAACGTTTCTCCCAACATAGTACCTACATCTTGCCTGGACTTATCTGTAGGTCAAGAAGAGCATAGATGTGTTGTAGATGCTGTATCATTTCCGTCACATTCATGTGGCTATGACGAGGTATCTCAGATGACATCAGCTGCCAATGCTTAGGCAAACAGCTTCCACCTAGAAAGTCTAACGAAGAGGCTATATAAAGGATTGATGCTGCTTTTATATGTACAAAGGACACAGTGGCTCCAGTAAAGCCAGAAGATTATCTAAGGATGCAAACCATGGTGCTCTATGATAACCCTTCACTGTTTACAGTCTGTCCCCGCACAAGGCGTGTGCTTGTTTGCATGGCTATGACTAAAAAATCTCATGCAAATACTGACTTTTATTACAGGACCCTTTTGCTAAACAGTCTACTGAGGAATAGCCTGGAGGGCAGAAGGGAGGTTGWCAGAGGAGGTATAAATGTCATTACTTCTCCTCAAGGTGAAACAGATTTCACACTGCGTTCACTAAAGGGTTAAAAACCAAGCACTGCCTTAGCAGAGCACATGTTGCAGCCTGGGTATGCAGGGTGCCTGCTCCATGCCCCGCTGCTGTTTAGCTCAAGGGGAAGGTGAAGCAGCAGTGGGAAGRCAGACTATAGTCACTATTGATATCTAACTCTTTATAAAAAAAAGTTTGACTCTTTTTCTGGGCCTTACTAGCTGCTCTGAAGTAGAATCCAATTTACTTGACATGGGACACGTCTGACCTGGCTCAGGAAATCACTGAAGGGTATGCAGGAGTAAGTTTCTTGGTGGCAAACAATTTAAACAGATGTTTAACTTTAAGCACTTACAGTAACCACATCAGCTTTAATGGTATTTGAGCAYGCAACTGAAGCTGATCACAGGTCTGAGCTCATTACCCCATTACACGGTTTCTTAAAATGAAGCCTTAGCTGACTACAATCCACAACTAAGAGATTCCTTGTTAGCTTTACATTATTTAAAATAATGGTTTTTGTCTCTTTTAAGCAAATTAGAAGACTGGCTTTCACTTTGGAGTTGCTTATGGATTTACATTATATAGTCATCCTTCATATACAGAGTAGCAGAATATCTTGACTTGGCGTGAGCATGGATAAATAGATAAAGATCTTCAGCTCTGCAAACTCTGTTTGCATATCTGATGATCTGCTCTGTGGTCCTCCACCCATTTTGCTGAAAAAACTTTGACAGAGAGTGTGGCAACTTGATGCAGTAAGTTTCCAGAGCTGGGTGCATCATCAATCAGATACGCCTGGAACACACACATAAACAAACGAAAATTGGTAAGCTGCAGTTAAACACGATGGTGATGACTCACTGCAGAGTGAGTACAACCCACTCACCTCCCCAAACAGCATGAGATATGGCACAGCTGCCTTTGAATTCACCCTCAGAGAACTAGTGGCATTAAAGAGGGAAAAGATATTGTAAGTCATCTAGCCCAGCTGCTCTTGTCGATGGGATGTTTTATGTGCAAAGCACATGGATCACCTCCAGTTTCTCCTGGGAATCTTGTTTGATACAAATGCCTCAAGGTAGCAGGATTTCGGTGGAGTCAGTAAAGATACCTATTTTAAAAGTCCTCTCATTTATCTTATCTATAATCAAGAACTTCTGTGCCTGAGAATAAAATTTCCCATAAGCGTATCTGCGAATGCTTGATTAAGTCCTCAGTTTTTCTATTTAAATATTTTCTCCTGTGCAAACAGCATACAGCCCCATTTGTAGGATATCCCCAGTCCAGTAGGAAACTCCCATCCTCCACAAAGTTGCATAGTACTAGTGGATTGCTCTTTGCTACTCCTAGCCCAAGTACTTACTTGCTGACCAAAATGTATCTGCATGCAACACAAAAATAAAAACCAGCTCTGCTCTGAAGTGTTTAAAGTCCAAGAGATGGACACAGAAGAAGACAACACACTGTRAAAACACAGAAGATGCCGTGTAAATAGAGGAATAAGAGTGTGTAGGGAGCAAGATGATGCTTTAAAAGCTAAGAGACAGATTTTTAGTTGAAATTAATAAATAAGACCTCACAGAACAATAATGAACCTGCTTGAATCTATGCCAAGGAAGACTTAGCCCTCTTATATGTGGGGAGTTGGTCCCAGGCATGGCAATGTGCCATCTCAAACCCATGAGCTTGCTGTGAAATCCCTGTCAGAGTCAGCAGGTAATGCAGGAAACATCAGCACAGAGCCAACACGGTGGGAAAGTTCGAKACGTTCAACAGCAGTGTTGTCACTCAAAAGCACCGGGGTGTTTCGCTTCCCTTGACATACGTTATGTCATCTTCTCTGATAGCGTTTGGCTCGCTACGGGAAGCATGTCTTTATATCCTGGTATTTTCTCAATGGCTACAATACCATTCAGTTTTAAACTCTTTTCCTAAAAAGGCCAATGTTAAACCTCCTGGAGATGGCTGCAATCAATTCACAGGCATCAAATTAACATCGTACACTTTAACTCCTTTGCTGTCGTTTATCTTTCGTTTTTGATACAGAAAATAAGAACAGGGCCTYCCTGGAGAACTGATTGGTTCTAGAATATAATTATGTCAGTGGCATTTATGCTAACCAAAAATGGCAGGAACAGTGGAAAATCCTTTGTTGTGAATCCAGTTAAACCTAATACGATTTAGTCTGTAAATACCCTTGGATTAGAAGAGTGTTTCCCTGTCTTCCACAGTCAGTCTGGCAGGTTTTGAGCACAAAACCAGTTTTCACTTATAAAGAAGGAAAGAGTTGTCTGACAAAACAAACTGGATTGGAAAATGCCATGCATATCAGACTAATTCTTCCCAGACAGCATTCATTCAAGAGAATGAACTGTCATTTCTTATCCCAGAAACTGGGCTTTATTTTTGTGCATTAAAGGGACTTAGAAGACAACACTTTGCTTCATTGATAACTGTATTTTTTTTTCAGCAAATAGTAAGGATGCCTAATTTGCTTGCACAAATACAACCTGGAGGCAGCAGATGTACTTAGGAAACACATCTGAGGGATTCAATCAAGTAGCATAAGTCTTAACTCTGATATTCAGCAGCTGAAGAAAGAGATCTAGGCTGCAGCAGACAGTAAGTATTTCTTTACCATCAGATTCATGATGAAAAGGGAAGGAAGAAGAGCTCCCTGCCATAGTGTCTGGTTGGGCTCTTCCTCTCCAAGAAAGGATAACAGTGAAGGACAAGTAGAGCCATTCTCATTTCTTTGCTGCAAAAAGGATTGGGAACAGCAAGTTTGAATCAGAAACAAGGTATATCCCAATTAAACAAACACAAAAAAAAATCAATAGTCTGGCAGAAGGTATTCACAGACTGTCAAAAAAGCCTCTGGGGCTCCAGATTATTCTTCACYGGTGTGAAGGTGTTGGCATTGGTTGGTTTGGGGTGCAAGATAGTGAACTCACAGGAGTCTCCTCCAAGCACACAGACACCTGCAGAGTTCACACAAGCCAGTCAAAGAGTTTCTAGTTTTATTGGAAAGATTGAATTTCTGAGGTGTGCGATATACAGCAAGTTTCAGACTCAGGTGGTTTCCTCGCGGGCTGTGAAAATGCTCTCTTCTTTGCAGGGGGCTGTATTCCCTCTCCTTCTCTTGATTGCTGTGCACGAGGCCCAAGCTTCAGTTGCACGCTCTGGTCTCTGCACAGTGTATGCCACAGATGCCTTTGGACAGCCTAGCAATGCCGAGGAAAAAGCCCAACTGGCTGAGAAGCTATTGCATAGTTGACTAGTGACCTAAGTCTACCAGTTTTGTGCAGGCAACAAGCTTGAAGACAGGTGAAAAGACCAAGGCTATTCTCTGTTGAGACTAAAGAGCTCGCCCATCGCATGCAAAAACGRGAGGGTGGGGTTAAGGTAGGCTAGACTTGCTGCTGATTTTGAAAAAGAATTGGAAAATTTTAAAAATTGCAGAAGCTCTTGTGGCAGATAAATCCCAAGGAGTCTCTTGGTTCATGTTTAACTCTTTGGAGGTCAGCTGGACCTGTCCTCCCATTAGAGCTAAATTTAGAAAAAGGAGAAAGGTAATTCAGCCCAATCGACCTACTGAAATGGGATGATACTCCACTGTCTGGCCATAAATGCTCTGCTGGGCATTGTGAGCCAAAGGAGGGGCTCTCATTTTCCGCTTACATCCTTGAGTCTTGCTATCCCACGATTCAGAGTCCACAGCTCCCTTGGGCTCTGTCAGACCTCTCTGGATGATAGCACTCAGGATCCCTGAACCAGCTGCCCATGTGAGCAGTCTGAGTAGACTTCATCAACAGGACAAAGTCAATGGACATCGCTGACATTTGAAATGACACCCTTTCCCATTTTAAACCTGATTGAGATGAATGTAGCAGTTCAGACTTCTCAGAACCATGGTTTCAGGCTCCCTACAAACTCAGGCATTCTCGGTCTCTGAGATTTTGTCCACAAAATCTCCGGTAGAGAGGTACCACTGGTAGAGTTAGAGGCAAAGGAAACCTGGGATCTTGGAAAACCATTATAAGATTACGCGGAAGAGCTGCTGCTGCTATCTCCTGTTCTCTGTGTATTGCACTTCCCCAGTCTACAAGACTTAAACATTTATTTACAACATAAAACARTATTTATTACAGGAATTAGTTCTAATGGAGAAATTTATGTTTTCAGCTGAGGATGKCTTAAATACAGCTCATGATATGAGTCACAGTGGTTCTCATCATCCATGCAGAAACTGTTTGGAGCTCAGTCTGTGGATATCAGCAATAAACTTTCTCTGCACAGAGCAGCCCTCTGATGCACTTGACCAGGTTATATAAAATGTTCCACTTCCTGTCTGCTTCACAAAAACATCCACTGTGCCACATCCTCTGTTGGTAAGCCAGAGCCTTTATCTCAATCTGTAGAGCATCTTCTTTGTAAGAGAAAAATGTTTCCTCTTGGTGACCATGATCTGGGAGGAAACCTGCTTCCCCGCACATAGTTTGTCTTAAGAAACGTGGTCTTTGTACTGCTAGGTGTTCTGCATATCAATTCCTGTGCATATAGCACTACTCTTAATGCTTCTTTGTCCTCCTTTACATTGCAAGTCTCTAAGGAGAATGTCTGTGGGGAGAGGCAGCTACTCTGTCTCCACTGTGTCTTTAGCAGATTATATACCCTGGAGAAGYTGCATCATGTTCACAAGACAAATAATGTTTTAATAACGAATAGTTTTCTGCACACCTTGGTTTGTTCTGTTGTGTTTTCAGCAGACTACCATTCCAAATGCAGAGAAAGTTGTTGTTTGCTTCTTGGTTTGTCTGTTTGTATGAGAAGATTTTCTTTGTTTTTCCTGAGCCCTGAAGAGTTCGTCTTTTTCTGCTCAAACACACACAAAAAATATTTTTTTTGAATTATTTTTAAGAAAATTCTTTTATCAGAATACCTCATGAGTGAATGGTCCCCTGTGGAAGTGTAATAGTAATYGCCAAGCTTATTTTCCTGCTCCCAGTGGTACTGATTGTGTGAAAATAAATATTGAGCCCTATGAAGCAATTAATCCTCAACTCTTCTAGGAGTYTAGTAGGTAATTATTACTATCTTTAGCCTACAGAGTGAGGAATGGGGCAACAGGAGATGGGTAATTTGCCCTTGCTCCAGAGACTGAAGACAAGATCAYTGTCTGCTTGTATCAAACAGATCCTTTTAATTAAAATATCCCACCGCTGCTCATGATCTTCAGGCATTTCACAGTCTGCTATGTTGTATCCACCTCAGCTGCTTTCACTGCTCTGTGTGAGCATGTCATTGAGTTGGTGGAGATTTCTAGAACATCTCCACTGCTTAACCGCCCWTGACTAAGCCAGCCCTAGGATGGGAAGCTGTAGGCTGTAGATCTGAGCTTTTCACCCTGCTGGAGAGTGGCCAAATCACTTCTCTACTGTTCCTAGGGTCGTACTGGTATCGGTGCACTATGCTGCACCACAGCTAACCGTGCAGCTGGGTCTGCCAGATGGCTGCTTCAGAAGCCTTTGTGCACCACTGAAAAGCAGAGGCATAGCCAGGGGATTAACAGGGACCTTCACGAGCTATTCCCCTGGCTTTACGAGCAACAGAAGTCACTGAACATCTTGGGCAGGATTCAGCTTCAGATCCAGGCACCTAAATTTCAGGGTCATCCTGTAGGTGTCTGAAGTCCAATAGAAGCCAGTGGAGAGTCAGTCAATGCGGTCAGTGGAGCCTAAAGAGAAATTCAGCTCAACCTGTGCARACATTTGGTTTGCTGAATCTCCCTTGAGCCTTCATTGACTTGAGACACCATTAAATCTCTTGATAACCCCCTACACATAAACCCAAGCAGATGAAGCTCATCAGGTCTTTCTTCACAAGAGGGGTKCCAATCTTCCTTTGCTCTCATGGCTCTTTTCTGATTTGCAGTGCTGTGGCAGTGCTCCTGGATAAACATCCTCACAGCTGAGGAGAGCATTTTGGCTCCAAGGGCAGCAGTCTTCACAGGTGAAGGTTCTCCTCTGAGGACCTCTGCGAATGACATATATRTCTGAAGCAAAATATTGATCCTTGAGGAGAAGTCAAAGCAGATGTCAAGTGGAGGAAAGATATTTTATAGACTTGGTATTTAGAGTTAGGATCAGCATTAAGGTAGGAGAGTGCAGAGTGTATATTGTCTGAAAAACAGCTTTTGCTGATGGTCAAACTCAAGTTCGGTAAAGATCTTATTTGCTGGATTTATGAAGATGGCACAATGAATAAAATTTCTTAATTTTATTTATTATTTGTTTATTATTTATTTATTTAAATTTATTATTTTAATTTCTTTCTTAATCAAAGCTTGCCATTTTTCTCCATGTTACTTTCCTTAATGATCTAATTTACTGAAATCCTAAGGGTTATCTCTTTTACCACCATTTTTCCGCTCACGGAAAAATGTAAATAAATCACAGCGATATACTGAAGACCTCAATAAACGTTTATACAACAGACTGGATGGCCAAGTTGCACATATGCCTGTGCACASAGTGCTTCTAACTAAAGTATGGTTAGCACCACTCAAAGCTCATAACTTTTTAAAAGACCCTGTTTCTACATTCTCCACGCAGAGAAAATCTGAGAATGGTCCAGGACAGTGTTCTAATCCATGACCTATCACATTGACAGTACTRCCTCACTGAGTTTGTAATTGCCTGAATCTAGTTTCTGAATCTCRCCTTTACCTGATGGCATAAGCCTGGTAGAGCAAAACTTTTTATTCAGTGTTAGTACAGTATACTGTGAACCTGATGCACAATTGGATGCTGCAGGCACTAATATGAAGTTAATAATAATTAATCATTAACAGTCACATTGTGCAATATTGCTTGAGCAAAAGGTAAGTATGATCTATATGCCAAGGACTATAAATAAAACAAAATAGTATAAACCAAAGAAATCTAAYGCATATGATAAGACTTTGATTTGCATCAGCTGAAAATCTGACCCTTCCTGTTATTTTTGGCTTGTACARTTGCTTATGTGGAACCACATAAATCAAACATAGCTTTCTGTGTTCAATTTCATCACTATATCACTGAAACAACTGGTTGATGTTTCAACTGTTTTAACTTCCTTGATTTTGATAGTTAAATGTAAACTATAAAAGGAGCTCACAATATATTTTTTATGGATTGTTCATAAAGCTGACAATCTTATACAAAAACGTTAGGCAGCTCACTCCAGTTTTAGCACCTTGTTTATTTTCTTTACTTTTGAAAGCTTTTTCAGCATAACATAAACACTCCCTGTACTTACAAGAAACATTTTTTACTGAAGTGGCATGGACCTGATACTTAACTCTTTTTGCTGGTTTTGGCTATACAGTAATTGGAATTGTGAATGGTGAGGATAGAGACAGTGGTGAGGACGGAGGCAATTCAGGCTCAGTTAGATGTTGGAAGCATTAGTTATGTTGAATGATGCCACATCAACTGTTCAAAACAGCAAAGTTTTATGGGTGTAGTTTAATGGGTTTTATGGGTATAGACTAGCTGAAGCTGGTGAAATGTAGGTGTTCACAGGTAGACATCAACCGTCATGCTTGTCACATGAAAGCCCTTTAGAGTAAGCGGAGGTAGAGTCAGTGTAGTCAATAGGGCACAAGTCATTTCATTCTGAAGTAGGTATACAAAACAGATTAGAGAAAACATGCCTTTGAAGTGCTCCAATGGAGATATTTTGACTTGAAACATCCATAGTTAAATAAACTGAATTCATCAGCTAAGCTTAAAARGAATTGATAAAACTCATACTCATGTACCTGTCAGGTCATTACTTTTCACTGATGCCCTGTCTTGCACCCATCTTTCTCGAAAGACATCCAGTCAAGAGATGGATTACCCTAAACTCCCATATGGAGTTTGCTACAACTGTTAATTGCTTTCACTATTCTTTTATTAATAGCTTTCATTATTTTTTTGAGGGGATGGAAGTTCTCTTCCTTCMTTTGAATTTTCCTGCTTTCAGCAAACAGCCATTGACTCAGACTTTTACTTTTTCTCTCTCTCTCTCTCTACTAAAGGGTTATTTAGTACCCAATAGCTGCTCCCTCAAGGTGCTGAAATTTAAATAAGTCACCAAATTTAAATATATCGCCACCAAACTTTGTTAATAAATTAGAGAGTGAAGTAGTTCCATTTCTTGATTGCTAGTGTTGCTCTCCGGACTAGCATTTGCTCCAATGTGAGAAAGATGTTAAGATCTCACTTTGCAATTTGAGACTTGGAAAGGAACTTTGACGAAGTGTCCCAACAGGTTCTCAGAAAGATGTCCTACTGGATCTGGTCACTCCTGCGTACCTGTGGACTACTTGTAGTTCTTGGCAGAAATGGGTGCACAGATCCATAGAACTTCATTTTAAAGATAGACTGCTAAATTCATATATTCATTATGACATTGAAATAAGAGACTGCACCAGATAAGTATTTGGAGTAAATTGGTAGAGCTCTCCACATAGCAGAGTGATGCGAGTTAMGCCAGCCCAAGATCTGGTACAAAGCATTAATGCTAAATCAGAGGAGACCTACAAAAAGAAATTCATGAGGAGGGCTGCAGTATGGAACCACTTTAGATCCACAAAGCCTGAACTCCTTCCTGGTGATGGATAACTCAAGAGACTTAAATGAGCAATTGTTTATGCCAGACTTCACAAATAATGAAGTCTTGTAGATGGATATAACTGTTTTATTTGCAAAACATCAGAGTAAATGTTTTCCTGTCTCTAATCCCAATGCAAATAATACATGGAAATATATTTCACAGCTAGTTTGTGGAATGTGATTCTATTACTTATTCGAATAAACTCGCAAAGTGGAAAGCAGAATAGATGCACTGTATTGGGTTTGCAGAGAGAGCTAAACGGAGAATGCAACCCCAGGGGCGCAGAACAGCAAATCCAGCCTTCAGAGAACTGCTACATGAGTCAGCTCCCGAGCAGCGTCCTTTCAGAAGAACAGTTAAAAGTCTTCGTTTTGCTGATTGCTGGGAGCAGAGAGGAATAACCCCAATTGCTTTTATTAACCCAAGGCCTCTACTATTAATCTTTGACAAAGATGGGCTGCTAGACAGTAGCTCTAGCTTAGTATCTCATTTCTTGTTCCCAGGCAATATCCAGAACTATAAGGTATCTTATGATCGATGCCTGAGCTCAGATGTTGACTACATGTGAGCATCCCACTTTGTCCTAGACCTGTGTTAAGGAAGAAAGAGGGTTAAATAACAGAAATAAGGTGAGGCAGTCACTAGGCTAAGCCAGTGGCCACTGAGATAACTGTGCTGCTATTGATTTGGACAGGAATTAGATCAAGACTTTCTCAAATTGTTCGTGGCCGAGATGTGAAAAATGCCTTCTAGTCTGCTACATCAATCTACTTGCTAAGAGCCCATTAAACATCACGCAGCTACTACCCTCCCAATCTTGCATTATAGTTTTGAAGCCTCATAAAACCTTTCGCGGAAATATATCAGACGGAAACACAGAGGGGCAAGTACCAGCCTCCTGGCAGAGCAATAAACTCGAAGCTGAACTTCAGCATGGCTTAATGGAAGGYGAAGCAAATGAGCAAAATCTCTCAAAACGTATCCGATCTGGCACACACAGAGAGGGGCTCAGAACCATCCCTTGGGGAAAAGACATCGGAATTATGATAGATAATCAGAGTTGGATGGATAGATAATATAATGATGTAATAGATAAGCAGAAAATCAGCTCAATACTTTGAAATGCTCCCATCCCCACCCCACACAAGGRAAGGAATAAAGATTTTATTGGTGACTATCACTGCAAAAACCACAGTGCACCAACATTTGAACTGTTTCAGCTCCCTTCCCAGGTTCCGGACAGGTACATTGGGATGAAGACAGGCACAGAGGAGGGCAAAAAGGATGCATAGGCTCCAGGCCAAATAGTGTGGCTTTTCAGCCTGCAGAAGAGGCCACTGATATAAAATCTGAAGCCCCAGGGGGAGGGAGATGTGTTCCCTGTTCCACCCAGCATAAAATCTGGAGGGAGGGTATGAGATGATCAGAAGGCAGATTCAGATCAAACACAGGGACTGCACCCTGCAATGTGCAGTTAACTCAATGTGTATGGAAGTATTGGACTAGGTGGACCCCCATCCGGTCCTGTCCGTTGGGCAAAATGTACCACTCGAAGTGCTTCAGATTTTTCTCTGGTTGCCCAGAGAAGTTGTGGAATCTCCTTCTCTGGAGATATTCGAGGCCCGCCTGGATGCAAGCCTATCTAGCATGCTCTGAGTGACCCTGCTGAGCAGGGAGGTTGGACTAGATGATCTCCAGAGGTCCCTTCCAACCTCACCCATTCTGTGACTCTCTGATTTTCCTGCAAAATCACTGCCGCGAGACATACATCATGCAGATTTACTCTCAGCAAAGCATCCAAAGAGCAACATCTGCCAAGACCTTTCTATCYACCCCACAGGGAATTATGTCTTTAACAGGCTACTTGAAAGAATTCAGGCCACATGAATAAATGAAATGAGCAAACATAAAGTGGCTGTTATTAGCTGTGAGATGCAGCGACCAGCTATATGGCCATTCCCTTGTCATTTTGTGATGTCAACTGAGTTTTATATAGCTATGTTTCATGTTCACATCATTGTACAAGTAATTGATATAATTAATATCTTGTCTCTCTCCCTCTCTTTTTTT
>NW_028186612.1:5345389-5347047 GCF_003343005.1 Rhea americana
GAATTTTTCATGTCAAATGCAAAAAATTAAAAAAAAAAGTCAACAAAATCCTTTGGATATGTTTTAAGGGATTATGGCTATGAGCAAGGTACTGTAAGTGCTTGACTATAGGCTTGAGGTCTTTAACCTATTAAACCCTTTCCCTAAAAACAGCAGATTTTATGGTATTGTCAATAAGTTTAAATATCTGGAATTAGGGAACTGTCTCTAGGGCTCCCTGTGTATGGGGARAGCATGATTTCTTCTTTTCTCCTTTCTGCTTGTAGGACCACACTCTGTCCATTTGTTTCAGCTTGAAAATCTAGCAAGATCAGGGAGAAAGGAGAAACACAGAGGATATTATTTTCTCATTGTTACTGTTATTTATGGGACKTTTTTGTTTTTCATGCTAAAGCAAGTTTATACCTGTGGTTTCTTTCAAGGCAAACAGAACATTTTCCTTGATATGAAATGAAACATTCCACATTGTGCTGGAAACAGGAGGGATTTTTACATTTGCATAAAATGCGCAGGTACATTTGGCCTTGAGCTGTTCTTCTGAAAATGAAAATCCAAAAATGTTGTATCACTGGCACAGACCTTGGTGCTTTTTTCTCCTTTTCTTTCTCATRCCTTTTTCAAGCTGGGATTTGTCAGCTTTGGTGGCCCACCTAAACCAAATGGTTGTTTCAGAGAAAGCCAAATTCCCCAACTGTCCAGCCAACCATTCTGGTCCTTTTCCAGCCTCACTCAACCTTGTYTGGAGCATCTCCTGTGGCCTTGCTGAGTCAAACACCAGGCAGCAGCCACCTCGCTCTGCCCCAGCACYTTCCCTGGGGTCTCCTGCACCCTGCAGGGAGCCCCAAAGTGGGGACTTCTCTTGTCCACTGGGCTACGGCTCTGCAAGCTTCTCGTTCTGGAGCTGGGGAAGTCAAGAGTGACTGCACTGCTTGGTGGGTGAAAAGTGAAAAATCAAGCTTTGATGTCTCAGTTTCCCTCCATGTTGTTGCAATGAGTTGGAGAGAGAGAGGAAAAAAGGGAAAAAAAAATAAAAGAAGGTTAAAAAGAGACAGAGAAACAGAGGAAGAATTAAAAAAAAAGGAGGAGAAGGAAAGAATGGGAAAGGAGAAAATGGAAGAAGAAAAAAGGAAATAGAAAAAGAAAAGGAGGAAGTGGAAAAAGGAAAAAGAGGAAAGTGGAAAAAGAAAAGAGAGAAAGAGGAAGAAGAAAAAATAAAAATTGAAAAATAAAAGGGGGGAGTGGAAAAATAGGAAAGTGGAAGAAGAAAAAGGAAAGTGGAAGAAGAAAAGGAGGAAAGGGGGGGTGAAACGAAGGAGATAGGGAGGAAAAAGTGGTGGGGGGAAAAAAGAAGAGGGAAAAGGGGGAAAAAAAGAAAGGGGGAAAAGGGGGAAGAGGGAAAAAAAGAATAGGGAGAGGGGGAAAGAAAGAAGGGGAAAAGAGAGGGAATAAAAGAATGGCAAAATAGCCAAAGAACAAAGAAAGAAAGGAAAAAAAAACGGGAAAGGGGGAAAATGAATGACAAAGGGGGAAAGGAAGGGGAGGAAGGAGAGGATGAAGGGAGGAAGGATAAAATGAAGGCGGGAGGGGAAAAGGAATGGAGAAAAGGAGGGGAAGAAAGAAAAGAGGGAAACGGGTATAGAGGGGCAAAGGGAGATGGG
>NW_028186612.1:5347378-5372805 GCF_003343005.1 Rhea americana
GCGGCGGCGGCAGCAGCAGCAGCAGCAGCGGCAGCAGCAGCAGCGGCAGAATGGAGCCCGCGGTCCTGCGCGCCCTGGTGCCGCTGCTCGGCTGCCTCCTCTCCGCGGTGAGTGCCTCCTCCGCGGGCGCGGCGCTTTGCTTTCGCCTGGTGCCTTCCCCTCCGCGCTGCCCTGGGCCGAGGCAGTTCGCCGCGGGCAAACTTTCGGCAACTTTGGAAGTGCGATCGGTGCGGGACAGGTGTATCTTTGATTTTTTTTTTTCCTCCTTTTTGTTTCCTTCGACTGATCTAGAAAATAGCAGTCTTTTTTTCCCCCCCTCCCGATGTGTACTTCCTCTTCAAGAGTGAGGCGATCTTTTGAACTAGCAGCATTCACTTTGGGTTTGCTAGCGTTTTATTTCAGGGCTGCTCCCCACCTCTCTTTCCATTATTTTTGAGGATGGCTTTCCATTTGCTTTGCTTTCTGTTTAGGAGCGCGATGGTTTCATAAAAACCTTCTCTCTCTCTCCCCCCCCTCCCCCCCGCCCGGGAATGGGAATAACGGGATGAAATTTCCCCGAGGAAGCGCGGTGGTGCCAGGGCAGGGGACTCCCGGGTGGAGGCGCGCTCTCAATTTGAAGAATAGTTTCCCCAAAGAAGTTCTGCAAAGTGCTGCTCTCGGACACTTAAACCTCACGTGGCCGCAGCGTCCGAGGAAAGCGCAAAAGCTGGGACCGAAGGATGTGTTTTTGGAGCCCCTTCCGCTCGCGATCCCTGTGCTCGCAGGTTCCCGCTTGGGGGTAGTGCCGTTTCCTCCCCCCCCCCGCCCCCGGCGATGTGTCTACGAGCGCGTACACGCACACATACACATGCACGTATGCAAAAGCTAATTCTCTGTGCAAACAGTGCAGGCGTGGGGTTGGCTGCCGAACTCTTTGCTGAAGCTCCGCTCTTGTGGCTCGTCTCCTCGTAGCATGTGATTTCCAGCTTAGACAGCTCGTTTTAACTAGCTGGATAGGGGATAGGGAGTGGATGTGGCTGACTTTCACTCTTCTAATCCTGTGCCAGCATTTGTTTTCTTCTTTTACAAGGTGAGATTGGCTCACCAGCATCCTGGTTGGGCTGGGTGAGGTTGCCCGCAGAAACTAGGTTGTGCCATCGGGGCTCGGCTGCGAGTCGCTTCTGTTTGCTCSGCTCAGCCAGGGGCAGGGGATGGCTCGGAAAGCTGCTTTGATCTCCAGCGGGCAGAGGAAAGCCAACCAAACCGAGCCTCCGAGTGTAAAAAAGTAATGCAGATTTTGCACTGCATCACTCCTGTCTCTTTCCTCCTCTCCCCTTATGAAATGAGACAAATGTAGCTCTTTTGATTTTTGTGATTTTCAGTATAACCCACCCAACCATCTGCATTGTCCAAGACTTTGAGGAAGAACAGGCTGGGAAAATGGGTTAAAGAATCCAAAAATGACCAGGCGTTTAGTTCCTGCAATTCTACAAACTGCTTCTAGGGAGGATGCAAAATAGCTCAAGTCAAGGAAATGAGGAAAAGGGGGTAGGTTCTCATCAGCTTGCTGGAACTGCTCCAGAACCTTCTTCCACAGAAACCCATGGCAAAAGTCCCATATCCTTAAATATTATTGGCAGGACAAGGTCCTTTGGAGCCAGCTCCTGCAGCGAGTTAGTCATCAAGTCTGCCAAAGTTTAACACGCGAGTGTTTGCAGGATCGAGCCCCTGTGATGCAAGGTGTCAGTGCGCTTGGGTTGGTGTCCTGTCTCTAAGCATGAACTCCTGAAGCTCTGGGATAACGGCAAGCCATAGGCTAGGTGCAGTCCATAGGTCTCCTTTCAACCCTGACCTCCCCTATGCTATTTTGTCCCTCCACRCTGTATCTCACTTTCTTGCTTTGCTTTAGTGGAGCCGTCAGTTGCTTTTGCATTATACTAATGTCACTGGGACCTGGTTCATGCCAGCGGGTTAGAAAGACTCGCACGATAAGCATCTGTGTTGATCTGCAAGGTGACTAATACCAAAGTATGTAAAGTTTCCGTAATAGTGCTGAAGTGCTGGAGAGAATCCTGTTGTTTTGTTTCTCGGTTTGAGCCTCGGAATCAGTATTCACTTTTAAAGCAAAAGTAACCCTGAAAGCGTAGCAGCCTGGCTCTGGAATCTAAGATTACCCAGTGACATTTTTCTTATGATTTATTGTGATAATTTTTATTTGTATGTCCTTGGGAAGGCCTTGAACAGCAATTATTGGCTGATGCAGAAGTTTGGTGCTATAAAAGTGTTGCAGCCAGGTGTTTTCTAATTGCTGTTATAAACTTTCACCCCTGTGCCTCATGATCCACAGACRTGGGAGAAGGAAATCGAGCAAATCTTATTTGCTGTAATTCATCAGGCCACATCCATCAAGCCTCCCACATTGGTCAATTTTTAAAATTTTGGAGAAAGGGTGGTTTGTCTTGTTTTGGTGTAAATTGAGGATCATCCCTACTAGGTTCTGATGAGTTATCTTTTTCAGTCATGTAACTAAAATAAGAATCTGGGCAAGGAAGCTACAAACAACAAGAGGTTTTTTTTTTTCTTTTTTTTTCTTTTTTTTTTTCCTCCAGCATGTGTCCAGTAAATGAGATGTGGGTAATTGAGAGCAATTGGTGGATTCCACAGGCTGAAAGCACATTGAATTAGCCACRTCTGTCCGGCTGGTGTAATCTGTGCTTTTCTTCAGAGTTTTATTCTGCTCCAGCTATGGAGTATAAGCATGAGGGAAAGGAATGAACCACCAAGTTCTGGTCCTTTAGCAGCCCAAGGGTAAAATGCTAGAATGAGGATCCCTTTAAAATAATTTGTTAAACTTAGGCTCATGGGGCACCCCTTCAGCTATATCTGCTGTTTTTTCCTCCTGCCATGGGCTGAGAATCTGAGAGTTAAAATAAATACATTGAAACAAAAATAATCAGCGTTTTTAGAGGAAGATGCATGGTGCACACTGGAGTTCTCTAGTGTCATTTTTGCACCCAGTCTGAAGTTCCTTCGGTGGTGACAATACACAYTGAAAAAGGCGTCATCACAAAACCTCACTATATTACTAGGTGTTGTGTTTTATTAATATTTATGCATGTACGATATATGACTGATCTTTCTAAAAGACGTTTAAGAGAACCAATTCCCCAGCTCCATTTAACCATATCTGGGTAACTCTGGAAGTCTCCTTGTCTCTATAACTTCGGAAGAAGTTTTTCACTAGTACAGATGCTTTAGAAGCTCTTACTTAGGGTGTAGCAAGGCAAAAGAACACATAGGCAGAAACATGGTGTCTGAGAAAAATCCTTTGTGGAATATTTAAGGCTACATGCACCTCTAGCCCAGCAGCATGTCAGCCGGATATTCGCACCATCGCTCTGACACCCTACCTGGCAATTGCCAGGTTGGTCTCTAGCACGAAAACGTTAGAGAATCAAGCAAGAGGGGAGCCATGATRCATCATAAAAGATGAGTCCTTCAAGGTGCTTTTGAGAGAGGGGTGGTTGCCAAATTTTTGGCCTCTGAAGTCAGGTGGGTCCATAGACAAAGGGTGTTTGCTGGCTTGTTAGTTAGGATGTTGGTAGAGAGGGCTTGTTTGCTTCCCCCCCCCCCCTTTTATTTATATATATATAGTGGCTTAAAAATACTATGGTTCAAGCCCMTTCTGGTTGTAGTATCAACAGCAGGGTAGCAACCAGACAGCTACTCTGAATAAAAATGCAGTCACAGTAGGATGCGCCTTGTTTTGTGCTATGAGGCCAGTGCTGGCTCATGAAACTCCTGTTACATTTTGTTCTCATTTTCATCAGTTCATAGTGATGTGACTTCACTAGCTGGAGCCTTGTTATTTGATTCTTYGCTCAGGAGTATCCAAGAAGGTTTCGCATGTGCTGGTAGATGCAAAGCAGCCTGATACTCTCCTGGTTCTGCAAACTGGGAATGGCAGCATGAGTAAGTGTTGGTACCAGTGGAGATCTGTGTTTTGGTTCTCCCAAGCCTTCTGCATCATCTGCTCAACTGTGAGGTTATCTTGGGAATGAGAAGACAATGAGACCTCAAAGAAAGAGGCTTAGGAAGGGGCTGTGATGATARGCCGTGCAAGTCTTTCTCTGTGATTTGTTGTCATTACCTGGAAGCCCTTTTGTGTCTTCTGATGTCTGCAGGCAACGTGTGTGAAAGTGTCCCTCAGCCCATGTCTCAACTAGGTCCTTGACCTGCCTCTTCCTGTGTCACTGAGTGGGGTGTACTGTATCATGTCTCTTTAGGGGTTAGTTTGTGCGATTTTTCGGGAAAAAGCAGCTTTTTCCATTTACTAAATGGTCTCTAGTCAAAACTACTGAAAAGATTGATATCTCATGGGCATCAGTCTTCTGACTGCCGCATCATATGCCAACTTGCACAGTCAGGTGGGGCTGGGAGCTTACATGGTATCTGCAGTTTGTG
The DNA here is from genome assembly GCF_003343005.1 of Rhea americana. NCBI lineage: Eukaryota > Metazoa > Chordata > Aves > Rheiformes > Rheidae > Rhea > Rhea americana. The sequence continues at coordinate 5,351,822 of NW_028186612.1, forward strand.
GACACGCATCCTTGTTGTAGATGGAAAGAGAGGCTGGGGGACAGGGTGAAAAACATCTCCCCATCCAGCAGTAAGTGTCCCATTCTTTGGCCTTCTGAGAAAGGGCACTAGACATAGCGCTGGTGAATGAGACCCAAGACAAGAATATTTTTTTGCTTCTGATCTGAAAAGGGAGATTAGTCACACTCTGAATGGAATCAATGGCTCAAATTCAGGAAAGGAGCCAAATTAACCAGGCAAATTAAAAATAAATACTCAAGTTTTGATAAGAGCAGRACTTAGTTTGGTTCTATGAACAGAATGGGTCACATTCTGCTTTCAAGCAAGCACAGTAGTGTAATTTCACTGCTGCGAATGCAGTCGCTCTTGCATTGCGCCAGCTCAGGGGAAACGGGTCACTAAGTGTTCTGCCTGGGAGAGGATATATGATTAAACATAGCCCTGTTCTCTGGTCTCATCAACTTGCTCTGTTCCATATTATGGAGACAGATTCCTGCAAAGGAAAGTCATTTGTAAGAACACCTCTCCCTCCCCACCCCCCCACCCCCCCCCCCCAAAAAAAAAAAAAAAAGAAAGAAAAGAAAAAAAGAAAAAGAAAAAGTATTGGGGAGGTTAGCAAAAAGAAAGAAATGCAGCTGGGGAAAACCCTCAGCCTAGGGATGGAAGCAGAGATCAACAGGGTTGTGGGTGCTTGAAGCCTTCAGAGCAGCAGAAAGGCTGGAGTTGAGGTCCAGCCCGTGGGATAGAGTAGAGCTATGCCGAGCTCCCATTCCCTACGGGAGACTTGCTGAGTCTGCCTGCAGCCCACGGAGGTCTGTCCTCCTGCCCCGCATGGTCTAGCAGGGTTTCCCTCAATGAGTGCTGAGCACTTGCTGTTTCACTGTTCCCTCTCCCCAGAGCTCCAGACTCCCAGGTGTTTTTTCAGGAGTCACAAGCTCTCATAGCTTCGTTTGGGTGGGAACCAAGCCAAGCGAGGAGGTGCCTGTGCCTTGGAAAATGAGATCCCAGAGGGCTGCAGTGGAAGCAAGACCAGACYCTGTGTTTTTGAGGTACAAAAGGGGCAGGGAAGCAGTGCCGGCTGTCAGGTTGGCCTCCATCCAGAGCTAAGACAGCTAAGGCTGTGGCCGGGAGGTCCTGTGCCGAGGTCAGGAGGCTGCTCGCCAGCTGAGCGATCYTCTGGTCACCCTTCCCTTTTGTAGCAACCTGCTGGCTTGCTTGGCGGTGTGCCTGAACCGCCAGAAATCCCTCTGGGATGATTCATCTCTCCGGGCACAAGCTTCACCTTTCACGTTACAAGACCAGCGATGCAGGGAGAATTCATTCATTAACATGCAGAAAGTGCCTTGGGGACAGTTCGAGATGCAGATGGTATCCCCGAGGCCTCKAGTTGCTGGTTATTCCCTATATCGTTCTACAGCCCTTCAGTCTGCTTGACAGGGTAATACAGAGCCGCAGCAGCACCAAGTTTTTTTAGAAAACCTAAAGGCTTCTGCAGATGTAAGTGGAAGTGTGAAGTTTCCTGCTGATAAGGATGCTATTAATAAAGCGCGAGGGTTTTCTCCTCCTGAAACTTCAGCCTCCCTAAAAGCATCTGCTGGCTATTAGCTTTGTTACAAGGCACTTTTAAACTGCTTAGCCTCGTACAAAAACCCTAATGCAGGAARAGAGAGAATCGGAAGAGCAATTATGTTTAATAAGTGCCAATCCATGCAAATAAAAATGGCCTGTCCGAGCATGGCTTGAACCGCTGGAAGCGAGCCGGCAGGGCTGCGAAGGGGAAGCAGGTGAGCGGCAGGGCTGCAGTTAAAACCCTTCCCTCTGGTTGGTTTTTGCAGGGGCTTTGGGGATGTTTTGTGCGCAAGGTTGTGTGTCGTGGGTTGCTTACGGTGAGAAAACGCACGTTAGTGCTGCTTTAGTGGCATTTCGTTCTGCCAGGTTTTATCTACGGCCGTAACTTTTATTTTTGCATATCGATAAATAGTATTTCTGGGATGTAAGGACCTCTTTTAGCTTCTGAGCTGGATGTGAATTTTGGAGACCATAATTTACTTTTTATTATCTAAAATCATATACCCAGCCAACTGAAACAGTGCGTGAAAACAGCCTTAAACTCTGTCATAAGTCACATTGGGTAGATTTCTTACCCCCAGGGCGGTCTTTGGCTGTCTGTTTAACCATTCCCACTGCAGGCGGGTGAAGATTTACTTCCCTTGTTTGCACTGAAATTCAAGAGGTCAAACAGGATCAGGATTATTTATTAAGCTGGAACCGAATCAGGATTATTCTCTAATATGTTTCACTGGTGGGTTAGAGGACAGACTCCGTGGTACCAGCTGCTGGAAGACTGTCTGGGAAACTCTTCTGGAYGTCATGACTTGGCTTCGATGCTTTGTGTTTGGTTGAGGGCTGGAGGAGACAGTCAGCTGAGCCGCTGTCCTGTGATGCCTTTCTTGCTTTCACTGCAGGCTCACGGATGTTCCCACTCCTGCCAGTCAGATGTAAAACCCACTACAGTATCAGTGTCACATATTTTTTAATCGKCATCCCTATGAAATCCTATCTGATCAAGAGGAAAGGCAGGGGGGAAATCTACTTAAATATAATTACTGTCTGGAGGGGGAAATAGCAATAATTTGTGTCCCTTTTGTAAAGCTGAAATCTGTAGGGTGCCTTTTTAAAAGGTGTTTTTTGGGGGCTCCATCCTTGATTCTGGATTTAACAGATGTTTCAATTAATACTTAATGATCTGTAATTTCACAACGAACAACTGAGCCGCCAGTGTCTCCAGGGCTCTGATAAATGTCATTGTCCATCCCAGCTAAGCAGCCTGTGAACTTYCTTGCAGATGACCTTTGGGTGGGACTCCGCATGCAGATGAAGACACTTATGTTTTGGTGGGAATACATAGGTGTCTATGTGCCATCTACACGTCAAAGACCCTGTTGTGCTGGAGAATATTTTGTGGGTCAGTTTGGTTGCCTGCTGTCACGTGTATCCTGCCATCAGAGAGGTGTCCCATGTCTCCTTTCTGTGAAGATGCTGAGTTACCTTCCTACCCCATGTGGATGCCATGAACCCACAACACAGAGCCATCTCAAAYGGCACCGCGTGGCTATATTTAAGCACCTTTTAGAGCCCTTTTTGACTAGAGTGGCATTCCAGTCTCCTAGGCGCTGTGTTGGCACCTGTATTTGGAGGTCTCAGGCTGCAAGCTGAACCCCACCATGAKGTTCCCCATGTGTTGTAAAAGAATGAAAGCAGAAGAGCGCTGCTCATGCTGATCTTGTTTCTCACAGCCTGCTTTATTCAATACTCAAAAACATCTTTTTTTCCCCTCTTCTGTCCTATTTTGTGAAAGTTGCCAGACTGCTGCAGTTCAAACTTTAAGGAACTATCTCTCTGCAAGGCAAAAAGAGGAAACAAATGCAATATATTGAATGTACCTTCTTCTCTCCAAAAAATCCTCAAGAGCTCTGTGCACTTAGAGCAAAGGGCAAAGCTGGTTCAACACTGACTCTCAGCATTTTTACGCATTCAGCTTGCAAACGCAGCCAGAATCCAAAGCCTGCTGGAGATTATGCTTCTTCCACTGTTATTCTGCTGTAGCCAAATTTAGCTCCTAATTCAGGTGAAGGCAGTGGGTTTTTTCCTCCCCCCCCCCCAATCTCTTTCCTCTTATGGGCCCTTAGCTATTTATYGAGGAGGTGCAAACCCTTTTTAGAAATTTCACCTCCTTTGTGGCCGTGTGGACCATATGTCCTTGTGGACCATATGTCCTTGCTGGCTTAAGTCAGCTTGCACAGCCCCCAGGAGTGCGGCACACGGATTAGAGCCCGCTGCCCTGGCAGATGTGCCCTCTCGCAGAAGGGGGAGTGAATGAGCTTCTCCCAAGAATCGTTATGTCATTTACACGCTCCTCTGTCATGTCTGCGTCCGTCCCTTTGCTTATCTCTTAGTTTCACCCTGGTTCTTAATGATAATTATTCCCCCCCTGCCTTCACAATAGAAGCAGGTTTCCCTTCTGCTTGGAATAATCAAGGATGGGAAAACGCTGTTGCCGAGATGGTTCCCAGCTTCACAGGGCACTGGAAGGAAGCCAAAAACATTACGTGAAGAATTACTGACTTGCTCCAGCGTGGGCCGCCGGGCTGCTTGCATTTTTGGGGRTGTGACATTAAACACGGCTGCAGAGCTGTGTGAGCCTTTGCTGCGCTGCGCACTTTAATTCCATTGCTGCAGTGATTTCTTTCAAGGAGATCTTTTTTTCCTTGTTTTTTTTTTTTACTCACTGTCACTGGTTGTACAGTTTCCTCTTTCTTTTTTTTTTTTTCTTTTTCCTCCAGACAGCAGTACCTGAGATGACCTGCTTCTAGAGCTTGCACAGTTTCCGCGTGCGAAGCTTTCTCCAGCTTTGCACTTTGCGGCTGGGGCACGGGCGCTGCATTCGGGTGCAGGACTTCGTGCCRTCTCATCCCCTTCGTGCCACCGCACCGCTTTGGGCAAAATTAACCTTTGTGCCTCCTTGGCCAGCCCTCTCCTCCCTCCCCCTGGGAAGTCATACACGTTTCAGCAAACAGCATGTCGACGGCTTATCTGCGGGCTGTTTGCGTACAGTACAGATGAGGCAAAGTTTGTCAAGAGAAACAACAGCTTATATTGGTTGAAACAGAGTATAAAGAAAATCAGATATGCTTTCAGACGTGGAGACACGTCCAGAGGTCCGAAGGAGAAACAAAGCTAAGTAGTAGTTGCTCTGGGTTTAGCCTGAAGGTGTTCGTTGGGGGGTCAATTTGAGAAAATAGTATGCTGCCTGGAACAATTTAACATTTATTTTACTTTTTTTTCACAAAACCATTGCTGACAGCAACAGTCTTTCAGTCCTACCATATTGAAGACCCATGAAATATCTCCAGAAGCCAAGGCCACAAATCACTGTTCATAGTTCTTCTGGGTATTAAAGCCCTCGGACTCAGCGGAGCCATTGCTTTGATGACCCGCTGCAGTGTTCTCCACATCTTGCCACCTGCTAGCTCGTGCTGTCACGTAGGTGATAATTCTTACCTGCCCCTGCAGCCCCACAAGGGCTGGCGGTCTTACCAGCTCCTCCTTGGCTAAGAGATTCATCTCCTCTAGGGGTGTTGATGACCCTTTTCTCTTTAATTAGCTATTCTGACTACAGTCAGGACAGTTATTTCAAACTTATATGTAGCCTGAAGTTTCCTGATTCCATTTAAAAGACAAGGTTCAAAAGGGTTCCCCCACCCCATATTCTTTTGGAAGGCTGCTACCAGAGCCAAATTTACTAGTTAAACAGTTTAGGGCAAGCCCCCCCTCAGTCCCCCCCTTTTTTTTTCTGTAGGTGGAAAGGAAATTAGTGGTTGGAGCTCATTACTTTGGGTTTACCTGACCTGAACCTCAGAATTGTCTTAAGGGAACAATAAACATCTGGAAAAATCATCTTTAAACCGAGCTATAAAGCTGAACTTTTGCTGAGTTTTTTTTTCTATGTATCATTGTTACAAGGAGAGAAAACAAAACCAAGATTTGCTGAAGCAGTGCCAGAAAATCTGAACTCACTTGTGGAAGAGCAGTTGAGTAGAKAGCTGATGGACTCATTTTGTAAAGCCAAGATGCCTTTTGTGCTCAACGGCAATATATTAACTCTTCGCAACAACAGATGTGGAAGGGAAARTAACCCAAGTGGTTGTGGCAAACTGAGAGGTTGGAGGCTGGCTGGSGGAAGTGGTCAGGGAGATGGTGGAAGTTACCTGGGGACAGAGTGGGGACCTGGGGGGAGGGATGAGGAGGGTTATCATGTGGTTGGGAAGGGCAGCTGCAAGCACTAGGTGAGAGAAATAAGGAGGCAGTGGCGATGACTTCTAGCTGCAAATGATCTAAGAGTCTTCAGGTGGCTCAGCTGTGGAATGGTCCCTGGCCCGGCTTTGGAGCAGGTGGTAAGTCTCCTAGACTTTGTGCGTGCCATGTTTTCTTGGGGTCCTGGACACAGGAGAGCATCAATATCCCCAGCAAAATGTGRGGTTGCTTTGCCATGGCCAAAGCTACTCAAACCTTCACAAATGCTGCTCCCTAAATGCTTTTGGCCTGCTTTCTGGTCTAGGGCTAGCCTGAAAATCTGTGTGCCAGCACACTGTATGCTGGAGATGAATCGTTTGTGCAAGTTTGTGCAAGTTGGGTGCTGGTCCCACTTGGATTGCTCTTGTCCAGAAACATCTTAGAGCTATAGCATTGCTAGGGACAACACATGYTGGCAACTCAGAGAGACCTGGGTGCACAGTCATCTCTCCTGCACTGCCTTTTTCTGGTCCAGTTTTTCTCTGCATATTGCCCTAACAATTTTTTCTCCTAGACTTTCCTCTTGAAGGTCTGACAGAATTTGTTACTGCRCAATTAATAATATTTAAATAGCAACTGTATTTTTGATGTAGACTTGTTTTCTTCCCCACTGTGGGACTACTGAAGAGTCATTCCTGTCTTTCTAGAAGGGATATTAAAATATCTGGCAGGTTGGTACCCCTTTGCTATGTAATTATTTCTTCCCTGCCAATTTATCACTAAAGTTCCTGATCTGTCAGCTCTGGAAACAAATATTAAATATGTATTGCAGCCCTGGGAGGAGAGCCCAACCTGCCAGGGTACAGCACAACTAAAAATAAATGCTTGTTTCCCTTGCAAAGTAGCCTGGGGAGAGAGAGAGAGGCAAGGAATAATGTCCACTGGAGTAACTATGAGTAGAAGGAGACAGAGCAATAATTTCAGCTGCACGTAGGGAGAAGTCACAGTTCAGACATAGCATGAGGCTGAGAAGCTCTTAATTCAGTCCTAGCCTTTGTAAATGGACTTTCTGCTAAGGGTGGTCTTGCAGCTGATGACCAGGGTCAATCACTTTCCAGGTTGCAAACTTGTAAAAGTGATGTCAGATGTGCTCCAAAGCTGGGGGTTTGGGTGGGCCAGTGCGTCCAAACTGAGCTCTCTCAAGCTGTTCACACTGTAATGCCAGTACTCCTGCTCAAGGAAATAAACTTTGTGATCAAACCCACCTTTAGCTAGGAGCAAATGAGTACAGACCTACCACTGGAAAGAGCAGAAGTGTTGCAGAGGGATGAGTGCACCTTGGGGCATTAGCAGTCCTCAGAATCCTATGAGAGCGGGAATGGGAAGATGGATGGACTTGGGCACACTGGGAGATGGACTTGAAGTATTTTCAGTTTTGAGATTGATRAGAGTAGGAGGTGGAGAGAGGTGGTCTCTGGAAACTGCCAGTTTGTCTGGAGTTGGGCAGGATCTCTTTAGGGTTTCACATAGTCCCCCCAACTTTCAGCTTGCAGAGTTGAAAAGGTTGCACTAATGGTGCCTATCTTGGCAAACCTTTCCTTGGTCTCTTTTTTTGATGGTGCGTGTTTGTGTGTGTGCTTACAGGCTTGTTACAGGACGTGTTGTTGCAGGAAGGTTGACACAAACTGAAGGGCTTTGCTCTGCATGTGACAAGGGTCACTGTTCTCTGCCACTGTTGTCCCTTGCTTTGAGAAATTCATCCACTGTGGATGCTAGCCTTCCTGTGCCGATGTTGTCATTCAGTGTTCATTCAACATTCAATGTTGTCATGGTTTGGGGGTGAGGAGGAAGTGATTTGTACAGGAACAGAGATCAAGAAAGGWTTTCATCAGAGTACTGACCCTGGCTGTGTGCTCAATGTTCCTCCAGTGAATTGGATTAACAGTCCCAACACAGTGTCTCACAGACCAGATGAGCTGTTTCTTGTAAGTCTTACGGGGTTTTATCTGGGGAGATGGGGACACAATCTTTTTATTTCTTCCATACCAGCGGTAGGGAGCCTTTCTCAGGTCTTTCACRTCATCCTAAAATAGCAGCTGTGAGCTTAGAAAAAGTTCTAGAGAAGTATGTGGTCAACCTTCTTCAGCGCTGCTTGTACAGGGACACTGGCTGCCTGCAGTGTGGGTGGGCAGGCACAGCCCTCGGTGAGGGGGGGAAAAGTTTAAAGTTGATATCGTACGCCAATTATGAGCCCTATAATGGGGAAACACTTTTACTTCTGCACAGTTCATCCACTTAGTGGCTGCAGCTGACCTCTGGATGTGGGGCATGTTGTTAATGTGAAATGAGATTTAATGAATCTTGAGACCAAGATAAACAGGAAGACTTGACTGATCACTGCACACTAGACCTTACTGACCATTTACTTTCTAGATGTCTTTAATAAAAGTTATCCTTTTACTTAAGGGAGGTATTGGGGAAGGTGGTTTTTTGCTTGCAAAGTTGCAGTGGGGTGGGGGGTAATTTATCCTCAGGGGGCGGTGGTGGTGATGAATTTCTTAATTGATTGGAGAGGAGCTAAAAATGAAATATTATTTTCCTTTTTTTTTTCTTCCCATCAAGAAATTTTAAAACTTCACAAGTGCTGCATTATTTTCCTGGACAGAGGCGATTCTTTGTTGTTTTTTTTCTTATTTAATTCCTTTTCAGGCCAGAAAATGGAGAGAATGTGCTGAAGTCTCATCTTTAAATTATGTCACAACCATTTCTAGGAGAGAGGGAAATATCACTTTCTTAATTTGCGGGTTGGAAGACTGACGCATACAGAGAAGGGATGATGACCTGTACTTAAGATCATAAACTGGATGTCATTCGTGGAGCATTTTCAGTTTTGAAGGCCATTCAGTCAAAACTACTAGTTAGAAGCATATCCAGTCTTAGTGTGGAGACCTCTAACTTACTTCAACAGCAGCAAATTCAATTGTGGAAGAAAATTTCCAAGCTTGGAAATACGATATTAGACTAGACCTAGATTTTTAAAGATGTTAAGCACCTAACAGAAAGCCCTGACTAAGGAGAGCTGGATTTTGATGTCTCCTATTGATTGTTAGAGCTTACCCCCAAATTATGGTTTCCCTGCTAAAGGATGGCACTTAAATGTTGTGGCTAAAACAGGAACCTCTGGTGGTTATGAGGGAGACATTTGGAGGTCAATATGTCTGTCCGCAGGTTAGTTTGGRAGATGGTCTCTGGAATCCAGCACCTTGTGGTTGCAATGCTCTTACTAGAACAACAAATAAAATGAAGTAGTATCTGACCTTTCTGTTAGTCAGGAAAATGCTTCTGAGTTCCTCTGACAACCCTATTCTGATAAAAAGTCTCATAGAATTGTTATAGACAACATTGGTTCAAGACCCAAATTTTAACATCTGCCTCAACATTCCTTTCCATAGCAGGGACTGGCACTGAAAACAGAAGGATAAAATGCATGCATGCAGAAGGACAAAATRCATGGAGACCTTCAGTCACATATTCGTTCAGCCCTAGGAATTTAACAAATACTTGTGCTGAGGAAAACCCTTCCCYGAAGTTACCATCCTCAGGCAGAGGAAATCAGCTTAGCTTCACTGATGTTAACATTGTTGTGCTGTACCATCTGAGGATCTGACTGTGAGTTTAATGCTTGCAGAAATTGTTATGGGAGCAGCCCTAGAAGACTGAAACCCCATGCCCAAAGCTAGCACAAGCAACAGCAGTGTTTCCTGTGGCATGGAGGCTGGGACCTGTGATGCACAGTTCTTTGGGGAACATCTCAGGATGGGTAGGTAGTGTAGCCCATGTGATCCACCCTTGCCCAGGTCATGCCCTGTGAGCTCCACCTTTGTTGGCACCATCAGGAGAGTCCTTGAGCAAGTTTGCTTAACTCTGGCAACAAGTCAGAGTAACAACATCTGTGAAAAAATGAGGTCCTTAACCATTGGGTTGGGATGCTGTAGCGTATTTGCTAAAAGTGGATCGGTGAACGGTTTCAGCCTTTGGCCTGAGTATCCATATGAGACAGTGGGAAACCTTTCAGGGGTCTATGAAGATAAAGAAGAGCACAGCCAGGGAGTTGAAATTAAATGTGTAGATATTATGTGCTTCCACTGGGAAATTTTTWGGAGTCAGCAAATGAAAGCAAGAGTGAACTCCACCGGATTTGACCAGAGTGAGGGAACTGGCTTTAAGAAGATCTTTTTTTATAGGCCATAGAGATCCTACATGAGTTTTTGTGATTGTACATGGGGTGAGAAGAGCTCCTGTGGGGTGACCTCCAAAGGATTACAGCACAGTTTAACCAGAGAGGCTTTGCTGCACAGCCTCGCTGGAGCAGGAGGAACAYGTTGCAAGAGGTTTGAATGTTTCATTTGTAATCAGTTAAGTGTTGTCACTCAGATAAGCAAAGTATGATTTTAATTAAGAAGGCATTCCAGCTACATTTAATTTTTATGTCAAATTACTGTGGATTAAAAGAAGAAGAAGRAAAAAGTCTTCTGATTCCAAAGAGCTTTAATCCACTCTGGACCCCAGGTCATGATCATTTTCCTACTCTTTGTGGGAAGTGTTGAGGTTCTTTTCCCTTCTCACACATCTTAGCAGAAAGACCAATAAGAAACCCCAGCTTTGACTCCATATATTTTCTGCAGAGTGCAAGGTTCCTCTTGGTTGTATATAAGAGCACTCTGGAGATCTATGAGTTGGGTGAAGAAGTCTATGTTAAATGCAAATGTATACAGGCAGGATTTGCAGCAAGTTTCGGTCGCAGTGGGACTGGGTAGTGAAGGTGCTACTTACCTATCGTTCCAGTCTCTGGAAGGAGTGATCTTGTTGTGGATGCAAAGGAAGAAAAAGAGAGAATCCAGCTTATTCTATAATCTTTTGGGTTCTATGGGAGTCTCAGGAATGGAAAAAAGAGACAATCTCTCTTCTTGAGTTTTTGGGTAGAGAAGCAGGAAATAGTTGAGGTGACTTGTTAGGAATCTGGAACATGAATCAAAATTTCTTTCCAGACTTGAGCTGAAAACTTTTTCTGATCAACCTTGCAATATATTGCAAATAAATAGTATTTGACTGTTCATTTTGAGGAGTTGTTAAGGACTGACACCAGCCATTGTATTCTGGTGAAATGATGCAGAAACTGGCATGTGTTAATTATGCTGTCCCAGAGGGCTCCTGCACTTGGGGAACCATCATTGACCTTCATCTCCTTTAAACWATGAATTTTCAGAGAAGAACTGTATGTTTTGAGGTAGTACAGGTACTCTGGTTCTTAGGAAAGCACTTAACTAACTTTTAAAATCTTTTTCTTATGTTGCATTTAATTTTGTAGAGTAAAGGCTGTGCCTGGTACTAGACTGAGGGACATTTAGTGGTGTTTGGTAGAAAGTGGCTGTCCACCTAGGAGCAAATAATGAAACTATTCTGTTTGCTCACATTGCTTAGTCTTGTCTGGCTAGGATATTAGGCCATGACATGAGGTGATACTATCATCTAACTCTAGTAACAGCTATCTGATAGCAGCTCTTATCATTGAGGGTATGAAGGATATCTTTCCCCAAAGCCAGCATACCTTCACATCTTTCAAGGGAAAAAGAGAGGCTGGACCAGAAGTGCATCAAGGTGATCGTCAGAAACATCACCCAGAACTTCCCAGGGTCTATATCTTTTTTTATTATTATTTATTTCATTTATTCACCCACAAAGGTATTTTCAGTTCAGTAATAGTTGTTTCCCCTTCATTAAAAGGAAGACATTACAATTATAGTCTGGAGCATTGCTGTAAATACACAGTAGGCTGGCCTCGGAGGGACAGCACAGAGCTGGCTGATCGGGCTCCTGATTTCCATCCCGTGCAACATGAGGCAGGATCCTTGGGTTTCATTTTCCTAAAGCACTTTGCAAGCCTCAGCTTTGAATGTTTAGCTGGGCAGACCTACCGGGAGCACGCAACAGTGGATGGCTCCTCGCCCAGCTTGGGAAGGTCGCGGAGGAGRAGAGCTCTCTCCTTGCCCATAGTTTTGCGAGTGTGTGAAGCCCAGCGGTTATAAGTGACAATAAGTGTGACTGTGTGTAGTGGGCTTTCTATTAATATATGCACTATATGGTAATAAGGTGCTACCGTTTGATTGTAGGTGCTGTTGCTCRTTCCCTCTTTCCTCACCCTGTCCCAGTGCTGTGCCTTCTGTGGAAATCTCCTGATCATAAGCCTGATTATTTCAGAATCAAAATAAATTTTTTTCCTTATTTCCACACTTAGAGAAGCCGCTTCTTCTACAAACACTGATAGCTTACTAAGCCTTTAAGAGATGCACAAGGCACAGCCATATCTCAGTGCCTGTTTCACCGTGATTTAAAAGCAATCCGGCTTTGTGCTATGACATAACGCCATAAATTCTCATCTACAAATAGTAATCCTTGGTAATGTGTGCAGGACCGGGAATGGGACGTGCTTGACAGGAAGCAATCCCTTCACGCAGGAACTCCASCTGAAGGAAGTTAGCAGTAGGAAGCAGAGGATGGTGAACACAACTTGTCACTGTGGTGGCCAGGTGAAGACTAAGTGTCTCTAAACGCTGAACAGAATATCCTCCTAAATGGTCGGCTGGGGAGCTGGGAAAAGCTCCTTGAGGCACCCTGTCCTTCTCAAACATGATGGCTGTTGCCTCTGCTACCTTGTTTGGCAACGTTTCCCTAGATGGAGCAACCTCTGCCGTGGTAGTATGATCTTGTGCCGCTGAGATGCRTTTTGGCTCTGACCACCCATAGTTGAGCCTGGGGGAAAAGGTTACATTCTTCACTGAAAATGTAAAGCAATTRGATTGTGAAATCCCAGCGCTGCAGATGTGATCTGGAACCGTGTTCCCAGCTTAGCGCCCAGATTAAGCTGACAAACAGTGTACGAAGCAACCTTCTTTTACACGGAGGGGCACCCCAGACGGAAAGTGGGTTGAAACGAGGGTTGAAATGCTGTCCCAGAGCACATCTGCAGTTCCAGGGATTGCACGGTACATTTGTTCTCGTTAGGTGAAGTGCATCCAAGCAGTTCATAATCGGCAGATGCAGCCAAGTTCACTGTGTCCCAGGCTGAATACTCCAAGCCTGGGCTGTAGGTCCTGCGAACCCAGAACTGGCAATGTGAATGCCTCTGCTTTGAAGACCAGGAGATGCCAAAGAAAGTGAAGAATGGTGTCACTTCTTTTGGGGAACAGCAGAACAGCTCCTTCCTCCAGGCTCCCTTCTTCCCTGAGCAGGAATAGAGGAAAAGGTTGTACCAGATGCAAAGGTGGCCAACATCCCTTAGCCTGTAGTAAGAACAAGATGCAGACCTTTCTTTCATCCTGTAAAAATGTCCAAGGTGGTATTCAGCTTGTAGGTTGAGACACCTAGTCATTTAATTATGGTCACTGAAGTTTCAGARCTTGATTTGACTGCCCACACATAGAGTCTTCCACTGTTGGAGCTACCCATGGGCTCCCAGCTGCCCCGGCGGAAGGGCATGGGTCTCCCATACCAGCCAGCCTACGTGCTGTTCCAGCTGTACTGCAGTGTTTCAAATGGCACTGGACACCAAACTTTAGGCAAATTAATTTTGTCGTGGGTGTGTTTTGTATGTGCATGAGTGTTTGTGTGTGTGCAAAGACACAGCATCACCAGTATGCATGGGTGAAATACCAATAGCTGCTAGTCACTTTTGACAACCACAGGAATTAAGGAAGCAAAAACAACAACAGAAATCATGAATCAGTTCTGAAAAAGTAACAAGAATTGAATTTCTCGCAACTGTCTCTTAGATTACAAACTTTTGGAGTCTTTCTTTTCTCTGCAAATGAGACAAGGATAAATGCCTGCAAGTGCTGCAAGACTCCTGATGAAATCTGTAGGTAGGTAGCACTCAGTGGCTCCAGTGGCATCAGTAAGACCTTGCTGTGCCTCTTCTTGCTTTGTGACCTGGATATATAAAGTTTGAAACCTCTGCTGTGTTTTTGAGCTCATACTATCTGATACACCTGACTTTTTTTTTTTTTTTTTAACAGTCATTAATAAAATGTGGAGTTTACAAGAATTTCTGTGCATCATTTCTTCCTCTTGAAGAGCAGAAAATTATTGAGGCAGAAAACTCCCTTATTTGCTTGTGTTGCTTCCGAATATATAGCAGCAAAAGCGAGTGGGGTTGCACAATTGTACACCAGCAGCTGTTTGAGAAAATCTAATTGTAATGTAGCATCTCAGTGCCTAGGCCAACATCTGATATCAGATATACAGGAAATATGTGCAATTTTAGTTATGTTAAGATTCAAGTAATCCCTGATAGGAATGGTAGCTTATTTTATTTGGCTAGTATATTGAAAGCAACTAATTTTCACCAAGTTATTTCCAGTAATTTGAATTCCACAACCTGCCTCTGATAAAAGCATAGCTAACACTTTCCTGACCCATCAGCCTGTCTTCTGTTGGGGAACTGAAAAGGACAATTTGGCACATCCATTGACTCAGTGCCCCAGTGGACTATCACGCTAGCTATTAAGCTGGATGACTTGGAGAGTCATGAATTTGCATAGGTTTCTACTCCTTTGCATCTCACTGTGCCTTTCTGTGCAAGACTGAATTGCCTTATCGTAGAGTATCTCTGGAGATATTCAGGGCATCCAGGTGCTKCTCCAAAAGAGCACAGGGCTCCTGTAAGTCTCGAGTCCTATCTGCCTGTCCCATGCAGATAGCATGGATACCAGGATTGTCTCAACTGATATTCAGGCAACTGAATTGAGCCCCTAAATTTAGGGAAGATGAAGTGGGCCCTTRCAAATTATAATTGGGTCTTGTTTTCCCATAATCCTCCTATTGCTAAAACCAAGCTGATGGCACTTGAGTCAATCACTCTGAGACATTTTGTCTGACCATCTTACAATTGCCTTTGTGGGCTGATATTGGTGTTATGGCACAGGTCTTTGCAGTGCCCTACAGAAAAGGAGAATTACCTCCCTATTCTTCATTACTATTCAGTTCATACCACAAAGAATTGTGTTAGCCTTTGTTTCAGCAGCACATACTGGGTTTTCATTATTTACCTTTTTCTAATCCTTAAATCATCCTCTGTGTTACTGCTTTCCAGAATTCGAGCCGCCTTGCTGGAGATTTGTGCTGAACTCCTTCTTTCTAGAGTGCGAATTTTACATTTGGCTGCATTCAAATAGACTTTCTCAGCCAGATATTGTAAGTGCTCTTAGGTGCAAGTTATCCAGGCCTGCTCTTCTAAATGTTTATCCCTCATAGATATTGTTTAACATCCACCTTTGTTACTAATGGACTGGAAAAAGCTTCTTCATCATCATCAGATACAAGCACATTGCCTTGCTGCTTTCCAAATACAGATCAAAATTGCACTTGCCTCTATTGGACTGTAGCATCTGCAGGATTTTGTTTGTTGCAATGTCTTTGTAAAAAATGAAAATAATAACTTATTAATCTTTTATTGCTTCTAGCTGCAGCTCTTTCCCGATGTCTTGAAATTCCCATTTCATCTTTCTAAGCCTCGTTACACTGTATTTTTTCATCTTTCTTTTTCTTCTATTTAGTAAATATTGTTGGGTTTGGGGATTCTTTATTTTTTCTTTWTTTTTYYTTTTTTTTYYTTTTTTTTTCTTCCTTCAATTGCCTCTTTTAGTTCATTGTTGAACCTAGGTTAGGTTTTACTCAATCATTTTGATTGGGAAATTATGGTTGGCTTGGCTTGTTGCCTTTTGGCCACCTTATCAGCCCTCCCAGAAGAACTTTGACCTGTCCCACAGCACCATCTCCAAATAGGACAGCTGGGGCACATGATGAAGGAGGAACCCCGTGATTAGGGCAGGTGCCAAGCCATCAGGGGAAAAGGTTTATCTAGCAGCTAGGAGTCACAGGTCACAAGAAGGTTGAAGGCAGGTTTTCTTACAGAACTGTAAGTTGAGGGATGATGGGGAGAGTTTAATAGGATTTCTAAGTTGGAGAAGCTCGGAGAGATTCTCAGGTAAATCGCTTGCTTGCCTTCTTCATGGGACATATGGAGAATTTGCTTGGACTRTCAAGACAATGTCTGATACAACAACATGCTGGAGTTGTCTTCTGGTAAATATAGGTCAGCATTGGAGTGGGAAAAAATAAAAGCATCCTAATTACATTTTCCTGAAAATGTAGGCATAGGTCTCTGGSAAAGAAGTGAAGGATGAACAGAGAAGGAGCACATAAATGCAGTCATCCACTTCTCAGAACTGTTGTTCACTCAAAACTCAACTTTTGATAAATATTGTCATCTGTGCAGTGAAATGTGCCACAGTTCAGATATCTCCTGAGAGAGTGAAATCGCTTATTCATTTCAATGGGAAATAGTTTTAACATTGTTGCGAACAATTTAAGTGCAATTTCACTAATAATTTTATTTTCAGTATAACTAATAATACCGGAGAAGAAAAAGCAAGTATGCCTTGTATTACAATGGTCTACACAAAACTCTGTGGATGCATCGGTCTTYAACAGTGACAGTGATGAAACAGGATTTGTTTTAATTCCCTGATGGTGGGAGAAACTCAGTTTTCAATATATAGAATACATACAAATGAGAAACTTATGATGTGTCTTTGCGTCTAGAAATACGTCTGTGTTTAGAGAATAGGAATGCTCCTCTTCATTTGTCTTGGGGGCGAGCTTAAAAATTTGGCTGGGTTTTGTGAGTTAATGTTTTCAGAGAGTTCTTGGAATATGTTTGCTGTGTGTACGTGTTTGAATTGTTACTGTGGTAAATGCTTTCTGCTAGAAACCTGTGACCTCCAGGAGTTTGTAAYGGGGTCAAGAAACCTCTGTCTGAGATGAAACTTTGGAGGGAAAGGGACTGGATTTTTTATTTTATTTAATATATTAAGCCTTAATTGCTTTAAGATGACTTGGGTTTGGAGACTGTTTTCCCCTAAGTAAAACTTTATGAAGTTTCCAAGAGAACTTTATGAAAACTAGGAACTTTGATGGCAGCATGGGCTGTCTGAGAGGGCTATCTCAGCTCTTTCAAATCTGCCTGCACTGACTCATCTCTATCAGCATCCAGAACTTCTAGAGACCATGAGGTTTATTCTCCTTCATCCTTGGCTGGATTCACTGTCATTAAAGGGAGAGAAAGTAAGTTTAGATGGCTTAGAAGGTGACATTTTGTTTTCAGTTGCATCTTGAACTAGTATCCAAACAAAATCCTAGTGTAGGCTGGGAGTTGCTGGAGTGCCTTGCACTGGTTGCCATAGAGCTACAAGACAAGACAGCACTGCTGTGTCAAGCTGTCGTGGGTTTAAAAGTGAAAGCATGTCGTGGATCAGAAATGATCCAGAAAGGCTGAAGCAGCTGGCTGTATTTCAGGAGGGATACGCACTAAAGGCCAGTGAGGAGTTACAACCATCTCAGATGGAGTCRGACACTTAGTGTAGTTACTAACAAAAGCAGTCGGGCAAGGAGCGAGCGTTGCAGCTGTGGAAGTGTCACCCTACGCTAGTGTTTACTCGGTGAATGTGTGTGTTTGAGTAAGGCACTAAGTTCGTCTGAACTCTAGGARGAGAGACCTCACGCAGCTTCACAGGCAGCTCCCCGAAGACCTGCACCACTCGTGTCGATGCTGAGGAGTGTTAGATCTCAGAGATGGGTCAGGCTGGAAAACAGCATTTTCGAGAGCAACTGCATTCAGTTCTGCTCACCCCAAAGGGTACTGAGATTTAGAGGCTGAGGTGGCAGTGATTAAGGGGTGATGGAGAGACCAGTAGTCTGGTTGGTCCTGCTCAGCTGTGCAATAGCCTGGAAAAGAGAGAAGGCCACAGWGAGCTGGATGAGAGATGCCTCCTCCATAGAATCATTTTGGTTGCCTCTGTTCCCCCTATGCTAGTTTAAGCTTCCTGAAATGTAAATAAGGACTGAAGTGCCTGTATAATAACAAAAAAAAAAAAAAAAATCTGAAGTATGTTATGAGACTGTTCGGGGAGCTCTCAGGTTCACATGTGCACATGCAACTTGCTGTGCTTGTAAAACTGGCAAGCAACTGAAGTGAGGAAAAGCTAGTTTTCTACGTGGAAAGCATTGTTTATTAACTACTGTTACCTTTGCTGGACAAATCTGTATTTTTACTTTTCCATTCCAAAGTGCGTGTGTACATCAAAGAGACATGGGAACATGTGGTGGCAATTAGAGAGTTGGGAGGTGCAAAGGAGGGGCTTGTATTCTCACAGCTTTTCTGCTGCTCTTTGAGGAGAAACTATTGCTTTAGTTTATTTTTCTTGTTCAGCAGTAAGTGGCTTTGTGCAGTGTAAAGTTCATTGAATTGTGACTTTTGCCTGCTAAACTGATGTTACCAGAATTTGTTGAAAGACAATTTTGTTATTAAGACTTTGATAAGGGATTGGAAAGAGTTATGTTCTACTCCTGGTTCTGCTAAAAAGTCTTGTGCGCCTCAACTTCCTCAGCTTGTCTTCTCCACCTGTAAAATCAGAACTCTCTGTCTTTTTTGCCTGTTTTAGTCTATTTTCAATGTAAATGCTCCAGAGCAGAGACTGCACATGTAGTAAACCCCTCTTATGTTTGCCTGGTCATTATGCTAGGCTCTCAATAACATAAATAATAACCATCTGGAATCAAACTTTTGTTATGGTTAAAGAAACACAGTCAAGTCGTCACTGGTAGAGTCATAACTGGAGAAATGTGTCCATTTTGGGGTAAAAACTGACCGTGAACCAAGCTGGAGAAACTCCAGGCAAGAAGAATGATAAAAGATCTAGAAAACACTGTGGGAGGAGGGGAAAAAAAAAAAAAGAAAAAAAGGAGTGGAAGAGGTGGGAATGTTTGTTGTAGAAAACAAAACACTGAGGAGAAAATGGCAACTTGTCTTCAAGTATGTGAAAAGTCTGCTGTAAGAAAGAAAGGAGGAGAAAAAAATGAGAAAAAAATCTCTTCTCCATAACCAGTCTGGATAGAACTAGAAATTCTGAGCCTAAATTGCAGACATGGAGATTTAGTATCACATGTACTAGAAAACATCTTTCTAATGATCAGTTTAGAGAAGCATAGGAATGGATGAGCTGGGGACACCATGGGGTGCCCATCAGTGGGGGCACTTGAGAAGCGATGCAGCCAAAGCCTGTCAGAAACAGCTGGGACTTTTTCTTCTCACATATCAGAAAATAGATCATCCTTTAAGGCTCCTCCTAATCTTCCCGCTCACTCCCCAGTCCRTGAACTTGGAAAAATAGATAGCTGACAGAAGAATCCCAAGAATTGCGTATGCTCCTTTTTCTCTCAGCTAATTCAAAATGATTTTATAATGCAATTTCCAGTTAAGCCCCACAAATTGTTAGTCCTTCTGTGTTCTTCTAGGAAGCAGGGACTTGACTTTCTTAGAAATTCTACTTTTGAGGCAGGGAAGATGACTATCCTGCCAACTGAAGGGAAGCATACTTGAGAAAAATCTGCATGTGTGTTTGTAAGTAGCAAGTATAGACAGAGGTTTCCTACATTCTCTGTATCTTTCATTTAAACTTGGGCATGGACGTAACTTGAAATTAATATTTGAGTTAAGATATAAAAGCTAAAAGCAAAGAAATAATAGACGAAAGGACATCTAGGAATGGCAAGGTTGGTCTGCAATACTTACCCGTACACTAGCTCGAACGCCCTGCTCTTATCATTCCCTGCAGCCCTGTTATCGAGACTTTAGGGAATGCCGTCCCTCCAGTGAGGGTCCCTCGGCTCTGTCACAAGGACATGATTTATTCTTCCTGATTTCAGCACTGGAGGGACTGCTGTAAAATCTAGTTTGACTATCTACATAACGCTGACCATTAACTTCTGGTTTGGGACTGCAGTACAAACCCCTGTGATTCAGTGCGACAGTCTTGAAAGACTCTTTGGATAGRTTAAACCACTCAGTCTTAAACCATTCACAAGTGGTACTTTATTTTTACTTTTATTTTTAGCTCTCATTAGAGAGTTCAGCCACAGGAATTTGTTAATCTTTTTTTTTTTTTTTGCACATTAAATAGTTATCCTCAATAGGAAATCTTATGGTTTAGATATTTGCTGTCTGTGATTGATTTTTTATTATTATTTTTTTTCTGGATAACTTCAGCTGGGTTGTCTTTCCTTTTCCACTGTAGGATGGGTTTTCCAGACCTTGAATCAGTCTCATAATGCCGTTCTCAATATTTGCTGAGGGTTTCAATTAGCCACAGTATGTACTGTGCCAGCTATCTGGAAACTGGTGGTGAAATTTTGGCTGTTTTCAAGTTAATGACAATTTTGACTGCTGTTTAAGTCTAATGACCTACGCACCCTGCAGAAAGGCTGCCAAGGTTGGTCAAAACAGTAAGAGATAACTCATAACTATATTACTTTGCTATTTTGTTGGACAGATTTCTACAAGCTTTAAAGTGGAGAGAGTCAGTTAGTCAGGCTGGGATCATGTTATTAGCTGGAAGCATACTACTAATGTTACTAATAAAGGATTGAGCTTCTTCTGGGGATTAGGATCTGGCATTCAACTTGCCAGAGCATCTGTATCTCAAACTTCCAATGAAAAGGAAAGCACTGCTCTATACCATCGGGGTAGTATTAGTAGATTCCTAGGCTGCATTAGTAAAATGACAGCTATTGATGTTGGTTTTATGCAGAGCAGAGTTTCTTTATGCATSCACAGAAGAGTTGAGGTTCAGTTTGAAGTCACACTACTTCATAAGGTCATTTTACAACTGAAATCTCAGTTAARTCAAAGGGACACCTTAGAATCTGCTCTTCTGTTAGCCCAACCAGTGTTCAGTATCTGAAAGCCACATAAGACTAGGGAGGATTAAGCGTTAGGCTTTTACAGGTAGGACTGATTTCTTAAGAGCAATTTTCCTTTTCCCCCTCTTTTGTTCTTCTAGAGATGAATGGTCTTACAGCCTCTGAAAGAGTAGATGGTTCCTGTGTTCCTTACTGATATTCCTCTTGCTCAGCATGCTACTATTTCTTTCTCAGTATATTTAATTTAAATACTTGAAGAAGCTGTTGGGTGTCTGCAAGATTGTTTTTTGCCTTGATTTCCTACTTTCTCCCCCCCCACCCCAAACCAAAGTTGGTTTCAGTAGCTTGTTTTCTTTTTTTTTCTTTTTTTTTCTTCT
>NW_028186612.1:5372835-5397523 GCF_003343005.1 Rhea americana
CCCCCCCCCCCCCGAGCTTTGCAGCATTAATGGAGCTAATCTGCAGGGCTGCACCTTCTGAGACACCAGTCTGGTATCATTGCAATCTCCTGATTTGATGGGACCGAGCATTCAGCACCAAAGGATGCTGGAGGAGAGCCAGGAGAGATGAGGTTCTGAATGAGGAGTTGCAGGGTGGACAGGTGGTGCTAAGGCATGGAGGAGGGATGAAAATCCAGGCTTATCAGMTTCATGGCTGTGAAGGACTGATTAATCCTCTGCCTTTCACCATGAGTATCTTGAGTCTCTTTTTCCACATTCTCTTCACTTATGATTTACATCAGTATGTTCATACTCAACCTCATTTTTAAAGCGTGCTTCTACAGTTCAGTTTATAGTATTTATTCTTTGGGGGAAAGTTTGCAGCTTGACTGAGCATTCACCAGAGGCACCATCATCACCCTCCAAATTATTCCTCTCTCTCCATTTTTAAGGGACCTTGCTTCCATTTCCAGTTGTAAGCAAATCTGCATTGGTCATTTGCAGGCATGGGTGCACACACATGACAAATTCTGCACYTCTCTGCTCTTTGGAGCAATAAAAGAGCATTGCTCTCTATGGAGATGTTCAGAAAATGCCACAAGAGATCTGTTGGAGATGGAGACCATGTGGAGAAGAGAGTCTTCCAAGGGCTCCTTGCATCCTGTGCTGGAGACACATGTGGAGCTGAGAACTTGCCATGCTCCTGTAGATCCATGGTGTCTTCTGAATGGGCAGTCGCCTGGAGCTATAGATGACCACAGCAGTCCAAATCCTCATATGTGTTGGAGCCTTGACTCTCCTGTGCTGTTTAGATAAAATTAGGAAGTTAAAGGAACAGCCAGCAGTAAGAACAAAATCTAGCATAGTCTGTAATGTTTTAGTCAGCCTTGCTGTGTGTGAGCCAGAGAAAGTTGGGGATCTCTGTTTTCTGATGYTTCAGCTGCAGTTGCTGCTTAGGTGGTGTAAAACTTATTTAGACTGATTCAATGGACATGGATGGTAGCATATCTATTCTCTTTAGCTGGGGACATATGGCCTCTTCTACTGAGTGAGAAAGAAAACTCAGCTGCTCTAGAAAGAGATGAGAGAGCTAAAACACCAGCATTTCTGTATTAGTGACACCCCCAAGTTGCCAAAATGTGACTTTCCAAGAGCTGAATACCTCTTGACTTAGGATATTCCCATCTGCCCCTTTTCTTCTTTGTGGACAGCACGATTTCATCTATAATGTTGGATCCAAGTGCTGTGGCTGCAGATCCGTGTTTCCATATAGCATAGCCTCATCTTCCCCATCTTGTCTAGGTGAGCAGGAGAAGACCTATCAAGTTCTTTCTGGTCTAGAACTGACAGATCTGTACAGCTTGGCGATGTCATCCTCCTAGCATGCATCTTCCGCCTGCTTTGTACTTCTTTCATTTGTAGCTGGATCTGTTCTCTCTGTGGCCAGTATCAGTGTGGGCAATGAGTCTTTTCTCACCAGTATTGGAAGGAGTGAATGAGGGAGGCAAAGAATACCAAAAGGAGAGTGTTGGATTGTCGATATAGAGCTGTGATGACACAAGAAGGCTTGTGTCCTCCCGCTTGGGCTGAGTGCTGTGCTCATATTTGAACACTCACTAATGCCTCATTCTGAATAGTGCTGTTGAGCTTCAGAGCAGCTTTTGTGTTTGAAACTCTTGCCACTGGAGGTAACAGAGGCTTGGAAAACCTTCTAGCTTTGCAACCTAATCTCTTCCAAGTGCTGCACAATATGTACCCACCTTTACCTTGATGACCTTACTGAGACCTCAGAAGGAGCTTTTTTTTTTTTTTCTCTTCACCTGGGGTTGGTTTATAGTTTAATCACCAAAATAAACAGTTTTGTTTAATTTGAAAATGTTTTGAGTTGAATTCTCAGGTTCTTCTCTGTAATTTGAGGATAATTGGAGGTATAGTGAGCAAAGAACCTAAGAACATCTTAGTGTTTTTCTTCTCCACTTTGCAGCTCAGAAGTATCGTGACTGAATGAACTGTGACTGAYTGAACTACCAGGCTTTCTGCTCCATCATTTCCAGCTGAGAGAGTTCYCTGTTCTCATGGACCTTTTTGTTAATAGCCCCCTAAATACTTTCCTCTTCCTTTTTAGCATTGCATTTCATTCCCGACCTAATAAAGCCAGCCATCAAGATCGTCATTCTTCTAAATCAAAGCTATCTCTATCTGTCCATCATGCACATCTTTGGTAAGGATCTCTTCAATTCCTTCCCGAATGATTTTCCCCATTCTTGTRAATCTTTGTTCTTCACTGCAGCAATGCTCCCTGTGGTTGTCCTAACCTAGCACTCCCTCACATGTGTTAAGAAGTGACCTACTGTTTTACTTACTTCTAATCCCCAGCCAGTGAAGGGAGAAATGGCCTGATTTATTAAAGATGATAGCTCTAGTGGCTCTGAGTCACTGGAGTACTCTCGAATTCCTCATTATCAGGAGCAATCCTTTGTTTTGAAATGCAGCTTCAATATGGAGGTCATCTTAGTAGGCTGTTCTCTTTGGAAGACACAGTTTTATTCATCCGGCCATCCATGAAGGAYCTTTTTATAGAGAGCTCTGATGCCTTATAAAGGATGCCATATAAATCCATAAGTAATATCTTCCCCCATAGCCTTGCTGATTTTGGGTTGATTTAAAAGGGAGAAGATTTATTTCTTCCCAAACACTGAATGCCCTATAAGCAAATGCTATCTTTTGCCAGCAGCTTTGTAGTTTGGGGGGCTCTCCTCTCCTGGAGCACAAACAACACCTCTTAGGTGCACTTTTTCAAGATGGAAAATGGCATGTGAAGAGTAAGATCCCCTGGCATTGGTCTTAATGTTGGTTTAATAAAAGATGTTGAAGGTATTTATAGCCAGGAAGATTAAAACCTTATCATCAAGTGTATTATAAAAAGGCGCCATGGTGACTGCTGGAAGGAGGGCCTATWTCATGGGAGGGATTACTATGTGCAGTGCCTTGTTTCCTGTGCATTCTACACTTCTTGTTTCTTTATCTCCTCCTGGCTGCTCCTGGGGAAGTGATACTGAGCTTAACAGACCCGTGCTGTGACCCGGTCTTCTCTCTCTTATGAGTGCTGGGTCACAGGATTGGATGCTACATCTTCTGAAATCACTGACTATTCAGTGARCTCAGGAAAATTACAGTCTTTCAGTACTCCAAATATTGAATGTCTCTKGTTTTGACTGTTCAGCTGGAGATGTTAAGGCCTCAAGTACCTATTCTGCATAGGAAAAGCCATACTTGGGACACTGGCTGCCAGACTACTCTAACATTGCCACCCTGCTTTACTCACCGTCCTTCCCAGGATATGTGAAGAAAAGCGTGCATGGGAAGTCTGCTCTCTCCAAACAGCCCTAGATCTCCAGCTGCAGTTGCTGTTTAGTGCAGCTCTGAGAGTTTCCAGTGTGAATGGTGAGCAAGTCTGGTGGCAGTCACTCCTGCCTACGCTGTTCTCGTAGTGTAGAGACATTGGATTTCTACTCCTGCTCAGAGCTTTCAGCTCTCCTAAAAGTTAAAAGGAACTGCCTATGTTACCAGCCAAAACCATGGTTCCTCAAACCACACAACCACAGTAATTCTGAGAACTAGAGAAATCTGGATTTCTTTATCCTGTAGCTCCCTGATTATAAATAACATCCAATAGCATGCCTGCTTCATGAGAGGCTTGTGGGGTCCTATTTGTCAAACACTTTGTGTCATGGTAACTCCCAAACAGTAGGAGAGATCTAGAGCCTGACTGAGAACATGCACCTGTGGTTTCTTCCCTGAACTTCTCCACTGTAATTTTTATCAGTCTCTTATTTTGTCACAGCCTCTAGACTGAACTGTACTCTGATGTGGCGGTGAGCTCACCAGGGCATTACTCAGACCACTAGCCTCTGTTGCTCTGGATCTGGAAACCTCTTGTGCTCTCCTCCCCAGCCAAAGCCTTACAACTATTTGGGGCCATCTGAGCAGATCTGAGATCAATCCAACCCTTCTTTTGCATTACAGTAGGTGGTCTGGGTGAGTGATTACATCGGAGTTGGATTTGAGAGGAAAATGAGAGTCACATGCCACAGCTGGAGTGAAGTGAAGCACYGGGAGATGCAATGAGGAGCAGGCAGGACTAGGTCAGGTTCCCCATCAYTGACCAGCACAAGAAGCAGAGCTGGATGGAGGATGGATGGAGGCTTTGTCGGGAATTAGGGTGTGGACCAGGACAAAGGAGACAGAAGTGAACACAAGCAACCAACAGGTTTTCCTCAAACACCCACTCAGTGCTTTCTAGTCCATTCAAAGGCAGCAATTTCATGAGGGATGACTTGTTCTGTGCACAACAGTTGAGAGATGACTAATCAGGAGATGACCCAGCAGTTCAGGACAGGATTAACAGGTACATCACCTTCTCATGAAACCAAGTACCTTTTGGGGGAACAATAACATTTCAGAGTAAATATATCTTGAAACAACAAATCATGTAGTCRTACTGGAGTAGTTAACAGTCTTTCACCCAAGTTCTCAATATGGATCCTGCCAGGTGCCATCTTGCATTTCTTCTTGGAGTATGCTAGGAAAGGAGGGGACTGTTGAGAGCGTAATTGTTCAGTTTAGAGTTGAGCCCAGATCTGTGGGGTTTATCTCATTTAACTTTAGATACTGACTGTGTAGACATCCACMCCTCTGCCAGTTGCTTAAGGCTCTCTTTATGAAATGGTATGAGGTAAATTTCATTTAACTTATTTTAGACAGTTCCTAGACAGTTTAGACAGTTAATATTAAGTGAATCATAGCCTAAAAGTACCTATTTCTCTCCACAGACTAAGAAAAAGGATCAACATGAACTACTCAGATGTAGATGTCCGTATTATAGACATGTACATTTGGCTCAATGGCTCCCCAGCTGAGTCCTGGGAGCTGAGGAGTTCTGAATGTGAATTGCATTTGTCTTTCTGCTGCTTCTGTAATGGGCTGAACAGAACCTTTGGAGCTGAATTTCCTCCAGAAGGTTTGATCAGTTCAGTAATCAAGGCACCAGACATTCCTTAAGTAAAAGAGCAGAATTTTACCTAACCATGCTCTGCTCCTTAGACTCAAAGGTTAAAGCAAATTAAAAGCAATTAATGACTGGTATTTCAGGACAACCTATGAGCTACTTTGCTGCCTTCTAATTTCTACACAAGTTTGGTAATGGAGTCCACTTCGGTCCTTTCTTTGCTGTCCTTATATAACATTGGGCATATAACTTCTTGCTTTTTTCCACAACCATAACAGAGATACCATGACATTTTGCTCCTCTGTGCCCTGAACTGTGGATCAAAACAGTACTGATCTCAGCATTATGGCTTTTCTGTATTTCTGCAATAGCCTGAACTGAAATCCTTCATCTGAGCTTCCTCGAAATGAAATTCATACKTACCTACTCAAGATGATATTTTGAGGAGCTAAGTGTGCTTACCCAGCCATCAGGACTCCCTCCTACTCAGTAGTAGGAATTTAGTGAAGAGCTGCCTCTCTTTTAATATAACGTGTGTCACTACTCCAGTGCCTCCGTATTGCTTCCTGCTTAAGACCCTAGTTCAGCACTGCTTTCCAAGAGGGGGAAATACAAGCTTGTCACCAAGGAGTTAAGCAACACAGCTGCTCAGCTTCCCTTTTCTTCTKGGTCTCCAAGCCCTTTGCAAAACACTCTGCACATGTTTCCTTCATCTTCCAACCCTTGTACAGAAAGGGGACAATCAGCCTAAGTGAAGTCTCCATGTCTCCAAGCTGATGGATTGATTTGGGCAAGCTGCCTTTGTTTGACAGGGCCTGCTTAGATGAGCAGGAAGAACATCTGCTTTCCTTGTCAAATGATAGATCTGTTATTGGCATGATTGTATTTGGCAGAAGCATAAAATTGAGTGGTTTGAACAGCAAACTGAGAGTTAGGATTCTTGGGTATTTGCCTGGACCTCTTTTATTTGGAAAAATCTCCTAGAGATRCACACTGCTACCCTCACTCTGAGTACCTTACTGATGAACTATTTGCACTGCAGTGTACTTAAAACATGATGGAAAAGAATTGTTTTTTCAGTTTATTGTGAAACTAAAGTTTCTTTGCTGACCTTACGAAGGCCACACAGGGTGTTTGATGTGTTTTGAACTTGGCCTTGTCTATCAGTTTATGTCTGTATTACTGATGTCTAACACTTGCTTCTCCATGCTGTCGTGACATATTTGTAAAGTGTGTTTGGATCCTTAGGTAAAGGTCCGTTAGTAGAATAAACAATTATAATTCTCCATAAATGATTAATGTCTCTTTTTTTTTTTTGTCAAAGCCACAAAAACCTTGCAGTGTTTGGCTTGGACAGTCTTATTTTTACCTATGGGTAACATAACTTTTGAAAATAAAAGTCCTTTGCTGGTATCCTCCACTGATCCACTCTCTTTGCTCGTTCTTGCTTTGAACCATAGTGCTTTTTGGCTCATTCAGAGTTTTATGAAKAAAACTCCATTTCACTCAGTATGTTCAAAAGGAAGAAAATAAAAAGAAACTAAAAATCTAATTTTAAGACCTAGATGAAGCTGTAGAAGGAATCATGAACCAAGACTGTTGCCTAAGGGGTTCCTGCAGTCCCTTGATCATATAAATAATGAGCACAAATGAAAGACTGGACTGAAACTCTTCTTCTGACATAGCCAGAGTAGCTTCTTTGGGTTATGCTGCTGAGTCTTGGTTCTTATCCAGAATCTATTGATGTAATTTTGATGGGTTTTCAGCTGCCCTGACATCTTCGGAAATAGCATTGAATTAGTCTGAGACTAAGGGGAAGAAAGAACTGTCAGAACTAAGACCTACCTAATAAAATGTTTTATTTCCTTTGCTGTCCACATGGAAAGGTGTTGAGAGACTTCGTCTCCACCTACAGTGGTTACTATGAAGCTGTGTTACAGAAATTGTAGGAAGGGAATGGATGCTCTTGTTTTATACTGTTACTGCCCTCCTGTAGCTTCCAGGATGGTATCTTTATTCAGACAACTGGCAGAAATATACCCAAGTGTCATCGCCATGTAGGCTCTGGGAGCTGAACAGAAATGGGTACGGGTTGTATCTTCACCTTCTGTAGGCTTTTCTATTCTGCTCTTTTCTTGTTTGACTCCAAATCCAGTTATCATCGTGGTAACTCTTGTAACCATGGCCAAGCCTCTCTKCTGGGGTCCCCATGTGGTGAGCTCCAGGTGAGCCCAGGAACACTCTAGGATTGAGGGGCAGAGAGGTGCTGAAGCCCATGTTCCTACTGATGGGCCTGTATTTTTGTGTGCCTATGGCTGTGGCATCACTGTAGATCACATCTGCCTTTGAAGAGCTGCCATTATGAACAAAGGAGTTGGCCCTGGTCTTGCTAAAGACAGACAGCGTAGATGAGACCTGAATATTTCTGTGGCTCTTTCAGACTATGGCAATCCTTTGAATCATATTTAATTAAAAAATGTGCATAGTGGCTTTATTTGCAATAGCAGACTATGCAGTAATCCTCTAACAATAGTTGAGATCCTCTGGGAAGGGAAACTCTCATTAACAAAGACTTTGAGAATAATTCCACATGAGAGTTACGGCAGAATTCAGAGAAATCATATCCAGAAAAATATTGCCTTCGTCTTTCTGCTCAAGACTTAAGAGGGCCTGCAGGAAAAACGGCCCCTGACAAATTCAGCACGATTCTTACATTATACCTCATGCATTCCAGAAGAGCTTAGAGAGGGAGATTTTATTGAGTTTCAGCTAGCTACGCATCCTGGATATACCCAGGAAACTGGATTACTGTTTACCAACAGATGTTAATGTGAGCTAACCAAAGCTGGTCACGCTTTCCCTGTATCTATGCTTTTTGGGTGGGAAGAATGAATAGGTGTAGTCTTCAGCCACATGCCTGTGTGCTCATCTACCCACTGCTGTGAAGGATGCCAAAGCCCCAAATCACTTGCCACGGTGTGGTGGGGGGGAAACAAACAAACAAAAAACTGGGGAATAAGTAAAGTGAGCTTTTAGCAAGCTATCCAGAAAGTCGGCTGCAGCCTTTTCTGGAAGGAATATAGCAAGGAAGGAGTGTTACTGAGCCTCTGCTCCCAGGGAAAACACATCTTGGCGTGCAGAATTCCCAGCTCTACTGGAGTCTGTTCAGGCATGATCCTGAACATGAGCCTGGAGTCTCTTCGGATATTTGTCAGTAGGGAGATGAATTAAGGCAACCGAATGTGTTGCCCTATCACCATCCCACCAGCTGGACTGTTGACCTTCCAGCAAAAAAAAGAAACACTCTCCTAATCATAGTCAAAACTGTAGTTTTCCTGCTGACTTTTCTGGCCTGCAGCAACAACGGCTGCAATATACAGGTTGTCACGGTTATCACTGGGGAGGAGTAAAGCGGGTTGCTGTGTTTGTATGGGTTATTTATGTACTTATTTACTGAATGTGGAAAATGAGGCATAAATTAGAAGGCCTCAGATGTGAGCCTGTCTGTTGACCTAGATTCAATTAAAGATCTTTAGGCATTAAATGCACATCACTAACTTTCTGCAGCTGGACAGTCTTTTATTTAGTCTGAACTGGTCCAACCACAGCCAGCAAAGGGGGTGAACACCTTCAGGGCTGATGCTGTTGAGTAGAAGGGAGGTGAGAATAAGTTCAGACTAAACACTTAGCTCTTCTCCTGCTAAAACGAGGTGAGATACATCCCCACTATAAACACAGGTATCTAGCACTGTTTTAGAGAGCTTAGCATAGGTGAGGCAGCTGGATGGGACTTGCAGATGCAGCATAGGATCCATGTGGGACCAGGTGCTYCTGGAGCGAGGGCTGTGCTCTTGGCCAGGAGGAATACCCTAGGAAACCTCAGCTGAGACTAGATGCCTCTATTCAGGAGACTAAATCCCACCTCGGTATCCAACTCTTCTTGAAAACGCTGGGGACTGGGCACCTAAATACTTCTTCAGTCTTTAGAGCTATCCACCTTGATTAAGATCCCACAGCAAGTTAGCACCAGCACTACAAAAGCCAAGTTGTCTRTGTCTTGAGGTTTTAGCTATTGGGACACTATTTTTCCACCAATGTTTGCCTAACACAGATGCTTTTCCTCTGGGACTGGATTGAGAAAGGCAATATTTTTTAAATTACAACTGTGCAAATTTACCTGACTCTGTCAAGAGCTGACTTTTCAGAATGCTAACGATGCTTTTTGAAAGGTGATAAAACATTTGCTCAGGAGTAAATATTAAGCTGTAGAAGTAAATATGCAATCAGCTAATCTAGGTTTGGATTTTTAGTGAAGGGGGGACACAGCTGTGAAGTACTTTTTTAATGGGCTCAGGAGAAAATTTGCTACATAAAAAATTGTAAAATTGTGTTGTGAAAGTACACAGTGCTTTGCAAACTTTGATCAAAGTTACAGCTGTATGAATTAATTTATAAAGTGAAAACCCAAGCTATTTATAGATGTGAGATGAATTTGGCAATAGTTTAAGTCCAGAGAATTTTAACTTTCCTTGGGAAAAGTCAGAATGCTTTGAAAACAGAACATTTCAATCTTTCTTTCTAAACAAGTGTTCTGGAAACTCCTCACTTCTTTTTTTAAGATAAAAAGGGAAGAAGCACTAGGAATTAAAATTAATCTATAGTATTTTGATGAGTCAGAATAATTTTTTTTTAGACCTCTTTCACTTTGGAAAAAGGAAACTTTTGAGTGTCAAGACACCTCTAAGTTATTCATCTCCTTTTGGGCTAGCAAAGCACATTTTCTTTTTGTTTACACACTACTAATGAAGGCAGTTTCCCAACATAASGAAATTATAATATAAGCAAGGCATRTGGTAGAAGAGAGAAGAGACTAAGCTGGGTTAGTAGGAGATAGTGGGAATAAAAGTTGCTGAATTATTTTATAATTTTAATTTAAAGAGCAATTTATATTAAACAATTGCTCCTTCAAAGGATTTCTGGACCTTTTGTCTTAAAAACTTGGCTGGCAAATATATAGGTAGAAAAATAACTCAATGAAATGTGTGAAAAGGTCTTTTTTATTCCTTTCCTGTGCTTACTTCAAATAAAAATAGGTGKTTTTTTCCCAAATTCAGAAATAGCGAACACTGAATCAGTGAGATTGAACATGAAAAGCTGTTCCTGTGCGCCTCAGATCTGTCCCAGAAGCTCACTCAACTCATGTTTTTCCTACACTGCGGTCAACAGTGACTGCRTAACCTCAAACTGGGACTGCTGCTCTCTTCACATCATTTCTCTTTCGTTCTCTCTTTGCGGCTGAGTTTCTAAACAAGTTGCTCTGGCTGAATGCAAACTCTTTGAAAGATGAGGTGTTTCTTGTTTGAGCCCATACGGTGCCTTGCAGAATGCTACCTGGATTCCCACTTGCTATTGCCATCGCGGGGAAATCAGATATTCCCTCCGAATTGAGAGCATGTTGATAACATTTACAGAATTGTATTATATAGCCCCTTGTGTAGCTCCTGGCTCCTTTTTCAGAGTGCAGATTGTTACAATCCACATTTAGTGATTGAAGTAGTTCATAAAGTATGTGATGTAAGGAGTCCCCGATTAATTACCTGGGCATTTATAGGCACTATTAGATTACAAACATAATATAATTACATCTTATTGAGAAGAAACTGCTTGGGGGGAAAGTTTTGTCATTGGGAATTTTCTGCTTTTTAGCTCCCTGATCTTTTAATCTGCATCTGAGATTTCATTTTTAGCCATTGATTTGGCTTTTGTTTTGTATTGAGTTAGCATGAGCCAGAAGGCAGACTGCATGAGCATGGAGGGAATAAACTGAGTAAGCAGAGATCCCACTGCTCTTGGCATGAATTTTAAAGCTGCCATATTTCTGCCCTAGATAGCTGCTGGTGTTAGGTCAGTCAAGCAGGACTCCCAGAGAATAACAAAGCAGRACTGCTCCTAGTTGTCAGAAAAAAGGCAGGTTTTTTTGAGGAAGGTAGGGAGGGAAATGCTGCTTTTTCCCAGCTGTCGCTGGGCTGTACTCCCTTCCCTCAAGCGAACATAAAATCAGGCTGGAAGCATGCAAAATTAATGCTGGTTGCAGCAACCCGGGAGAGCTCAACTGTTTGTGAATCTCCTGGAATGCATCCTTGAAATGAATTGACCTCACTCTCTTCTTCTCTACTCTTTCTGTAGGCATCCAGCACACGTCCGGAGTGCAGCATCATGCAGGAGATTGAAGAAGAGCGCGACCAGTGCTTGGCAGAACTGCCCAGGGATAACCAAACTTCAGGTATGGGGCAGCTCTTTTTACTCCCTGGTCTGCGAGCCAGCATCACCCAGCCTCACATCTACCTTGACTGTGCCATTTCTCACTCCTTCTGCTGCAGGACAAGGGCAGCAGATGCTGTGGCTGGATTCACTCCARCCAGTGTGGAGCTCTAGCATTATGAGGAGTTCATGGAGAGAAATAGGCACTTCCAAAGTGTAATTCAATCAAAAGTTTGAGTAGCTTCCTGGAAATCACCCACCATCTCCTGGCTGGGAAAGCCTAGCTTAGGTGTATCAGTGTGTTCAAGCCAAGAGAGAGATGTCTCTTAAATGGAAGTGTCTTTAACGAACTCTTCCCTGGGCTCTGAAAGACTGAAATTCCTATGGGCCCTGGTTTGTTTCAGGGGAAATTATGGCAACCAACTCCTTCTGTTGAACTGCTTTCCTGTCCCCATGCCAAGGTTGCTTCTGTCCTGGGGACGGATCAGAGGCAAGAAGGATGTGTTCCAAGGCTGTAAGATATCTGTGAGGTTGTGTCAGGCGGCTGCAAAGCCCCTCGTTGTTCCTGTGACATGGAGCACACACTACATGAGGCAGTTCTCTTGGAAGGCTTTCCAGGACCCTAATCCGCTCCTTTCTTCAGTGATCRGAAGAGGAGGGTCAGGAGCACGTGGTCAGTGGAGCCACCATTGCTCTCCAGTCTTCCAAGTTTCCCCATCTCAGGCAGCAGCTGTGGAGCTGTGACTCCCTCAAGGACCCAGGCACAGCACAGCACGTGTTGGCATGTGGGGTTTCAGAGCAGGAGAGAGGCTACGGCACATGGCCAAGAAGGGTGAGCTTACTGCAAGGCAGGACATGAGTGGGTGATGTCAGAAAATCCTGCGCTGATGCAGTTCCCTGGTGGGCATCCTGAACTCAGCTTGGGAGAAGGAGATTTTGGCTCAATTGCCCAGACTCTGGAGAGCACAGAGAGAAATCTGGAGTTTTTGGTCCTATCATGTCCACAGTGATGTTGTCAAAGCCCCAAGAGTGAGGACTGCCTCACTGTTGGGTGTTCAACCTCTCCTCCTCCAGGTGCCCCTCTGAAGTTACAGGTCCTGGTTTTGTGAGTAAAAAGGGTGTAGGACCAATGATAGACCATAAAACTCTGAAAACAAGGGATCATATTGCCAGAGAAAGGGATGGGAAGATGCATATCCTGCATGAAATTTGCATCTCACCTCCTGAAAGAGTGAAAGAATATGTCTTCTTATCCTCTTTCACTCACTGTTGGTTTTGATTAGGCTAGACAGAAGGCTTGCTCCACATGCTCCGTGTTAATGGTAGAATAACATTTTTGTGCCAAGCTTATCCCTGGAGGAGCTTTACTGAATGCAGGGATGGCTTTTGGCTGCTGTTTTTTTCTGCTAAGTTATGGCTTCCTTTGATTTGGAAAATATTACAAATATCCTTTTAAAGTTAAATAGAGCAGTTTGAAGCTTGGAAGTTGAAGCTATATTCTCTTGGAATCTAGTAAAGAAGGGAAAAGTCAGAGTAGTTAAAAAAAACCCATCCATTTGAAAGCCAACTAGATATTTTATTTAATTTTCAGGGACATTTAAAGTAATTCAATTAAATACAGTTATGTTCAAAATGGAAGAATAAATACTTAGTGTTAAATATTTTTCCTGCTTTTTCAAAATGTTTTTCCTCATTTCACGATTGGAAAATCTCAGCAGCTTAGGTCCTAAATTCACTCAGGGATACTCAAAAACATTTTTTTTCTCTAATGAATAAATGGTTGAAAATATTTTGCCTGGTTCTAATGTAAAAAACATAGTCTTATTTCAAGCTCTTGATATCCAAGCAGTAGCAAGTATCTAAAAATCTTTTGGAGTTGATTTTCGTATTGGAATGTTGAAATATTGCATTGAAATGATTCTGTATTTCTACAACTCGGTATCCACAGTCATTACACTAGACTGATTCTGAAGTCATGGTGGTTAGTGCTTTGAAATATTTTTAGTCATCTGAACAGTATCTGTTACTCCTGAATCAATGTAAGATGTCATTTGTGTATGTATGCACATCCTGGGTCAAAATAGTCAGTGATGACATCAGTGTGGAACGAGTGTGTGTGCAYGTGTGGACATGTTTTTCCACAGCACGTGTCCAACCAAATCTTACAGTGCCAAGTGTGCAGAAGGCAGCTGGCATCTATTTGCCACCATGCATCAGCAGGCATTTAAGAGTTAGACATCTGAATCTGAGATAGGCACTCACAACCTCCTTTACAGTCAACAGAAACGGGCGTCTTTAAAGAGCAATTAATCTCACTTTTCTAATGAGTGACTGTGATGCATCCAGTGAATCACCTTCTGAAGATGCCTGTTTTGAAAGTCACGTGGACAGCTAACTTTCAAGTGGCCAAATAGCACGTTTCCCCCTTGGAGTGTCCATGGCCCACCTATGTGAGCACAAGTCGGAAGAGAAGCTGTTTTTCTTTAGTGAGGTTCCCCAGCTTGATGAATGTAACTGAGCATAGTCACCTAATAGAACTTTAGGTACAGGGTTTTYGGTGGCGGGAGATCTTGCAGCTCCCAAGTTATGAGAGAAATTACCATTTAGTCTAAGGAATGTTGCTGGAAAGAGAAAAATCCTAGCATAAAAATTCCTTGCTAAATCTTCCAGGAAAAGCATAACTTTAACACAGTTCAGTCCCACGGGGAAGGAGAATGGAAAGCARTTGAGATTCCCTGTCATCCACAATGTAATGCCTTGATTTATGATCAGGTATGTGTATTGCCTTCTGTACATACAACATCCTGTTAGCAAAAAGAAAATCACTTGGGGTTTAACCAACAATTTGTTATCCTTTCTAATTAAATGAGTTGAATTAAGGAAGCATACAATTTCAGTACAGTCTGGAAATAAAGCTTTATTTAGAAGCCATTTTCAATTGTATTGATCAGAGGGGATTAATCACAGATGTAATCTGATGTGTCAAATAGATGAGTCATTTATTAACCACATCTGATGGTAGCAGCGAGATTGATCACTGACTCAGGATAAACACTATAAACAATATCCACTTATAAATAATAATGTCTGTCTTAACACTACTTTGTCTTTGTAAAATCATTCATTATAGTGGGTGTATTTGCATGGAAAGCGTTAAATCYGTGCTTTCTTTTCAAACTAAATCGTTGCATTTTCAGAGTTGATAGTAGGTTCCAATTGCTGTTGCTATTAYGAGGATTCCTTGATCACAGATACTACTTATTGACAAGACTAGAGCCTCTCTGTTCTCCATAAGGAGTGTGATTTAGTGTCCRTGGAGTTGCCCATGTCTAAGGAAACTCGAGCAGGTATAGAGGAGAGATGCAGGGACCACAAACAGAATGGGGTGACCATGTCTGATGAGAAGAGGTTAACCTATGGAAGATGTCACGAGGTAGAAAAACAGCAGGGAAGACTAGTTTTAGGCAACAAGCCAGGATAAGCTGGCTATGAATTTGAAGTCTGGACTTCAGAGGAAGTTTCTGACCATCAGAGGATATTGAATAGCTTTGCTGGAGGAGATCTGGGGCAAGGAATTTTATTGATTTCATGACAGAGCTTGCTCAGTTTGTGAAAGGGTCTGTAAGATGTGGATGCATGTTGCACGTAAGATTGGATTTCATGTGATAATTGTGACTGAATATAGAAGTGGTTTGAGACTCTGATAGATTGAGACCTGTTTGTTCCGAACAGCAACAGCTTGAATCACAGAGTGGTTGAGGTTGGAAGGGACCTCTGGAGATCTAGTCCAACCCCCCTGTTCAAGAAGGRTCACCAAGAGCACGATGCACAGGATCGTGTCCAGACAGGTTTTGAATATCTCCAGAGAAGGAGACTCCACAACCAATCTGGGCAACCTGTGCCAGTGCTCTGTCACCCTTACGGTAAAGTTCTTCCTTTTATTCAGGTGGAACTTCCTGTGTTTCAGTTTGTGCCCATTGCCTCTTGTCCTGTTGCTTGGCACCACTCTAGAGAGTCTGGCCCCATCCTCTTGACACCCTCCATTAAGGTATTTGTAGACATTGAGCTCGGATCACAGCAGCATGGGCTATCCCAATAAGTAAGTATCCAATATCCTCAGTGATTCCCAACTTGGCCCAACTGGGCAGGATACGAAAGTCCACAGCTCCTGCTCTTTGGAGAGGAGTTAYTGTGTTGCTAAAAGACAGTTGTGACATTGCCTGTACCTTTTCTGTAAGGTGATAATAGACGTCTCTTTGCTGGTTTTGGCTTACTGGGAAGTAAGTTTCGGTCATACTTCCCCTTATCACACAGCCAAGGAGAAAGTGCTGCTGGGTTCCATCAAACACAGCTGTACTCCAGTACTGGACTAGTGAAATCTGTAGTTTTGTCATGTGTGAGGTGTCTGGCTTTTCTTTCTGAATAGGGTCACTCAAGGCAGGCATAGCTGGGATACAGTAGATAAGATGCAGCTAATGACCCAGGTCATTCGTGGTTGTAATGACATGATGTAAAAAGGAATCATGCGCTCTGACTGCCTTAATTTTCCATCCTAAACATGTTTTAATCCCACTCCATGTTAGTCTAGTGGTTGTTTTCCCTGAAAACTTTAGCCCACTTGGTATCCATAGACTATTGCAACTATCTCCAGAGGTCCCTTCCAACCTTACTGATTCCATGATTCTATACAGAGTGCTATTTCTGAAATTAAATTGGCTCCTGAGACCCTTGGCATTAGTTTTCCTCCTTTAAAATAGAATTAGTAATATCTGCTACTTAACAGGGGTAAGGTAAGGACAAACAGATTGAAAGCTGCCTGGCTGTTTTGTGATCTGGAGTTATAAAAGCACCTTGTGCAGACAGAATAATGGAAAATGCAGTCCTTTGGCAGCACTGACAATTTCGGTTCTCAGGAAGCTACTCTGCACCTGGAGGGAAATAACATCCTCAAAGAGAAGATTTAGGGCATCCAAGTTAGATTACCTCTTCTCTTTCCCCACCTTTCTTCTCCAAAATAAATCTGCATATAGTATTTTACATCAGTCTCTAATGGCTGCGGGTGCAGTTTCTGTTGGTGATACGGCTGCAAGTCTTCTTTTCCCAATGAGCTGCTTAGGGAGTTCCTCRGGGAAGCTCAAGTTATATCTAATACATTAAAAAAAATGCCCTAGTTCTCAGTGCCAAGCAATGCAGTACATTAATGGGCATGAAGAAGTAGGAGCTCCAGTTCTGAAAGTCCTCCAGCATCCATCATAGCAGACATTTAGCACACCCTCATCCCCGTGACTCTGCAGCGCTGCTTTTTGCAAGGTCAGTGTATTTTATGCAGCTGGTAATATGTCAGCTGTGTGGCTTCAGCTCTGTAGTTCAGAAGATTCCCAGTTCATCCCAAAGCTTCATCAGCCAAAGCCTGCAGGAGTCTTCCTTTGCTTCCTGAAGCCTCCCTTGAGAGCTGAGTTTGGTCCCAGGAGAAGACACAAATTCTACTCTTGGTTGTCCCAGGGCAACTTTAACCAAGTTAGGCCTGAGATGTGAATCCCTTCTCAGAGAGCTCTCTGTCTCTTCCCCACCAGCTGAGCACAATGAGATGCTTTTGGGAATCTCCCTACAGAAGAGTTTCCATGCTGCCCAGCACCTACTGTTGGAGGAGGCTTCACCCTGCCCAGTAGTCTCCTGAGATATCTTCTTGCTTTTCTCTTTGCTCTCTGGCTGTACTGGGAGAAATGCATGTATGACTGCTTCTCTGATGGCATCTCCTGCATTACAATCTAAAATAAGTAAATATAGTAAAGCAATTCCATAGCCTGGCGTTCTCCTAGGTGCCTRGTAGTTTTAGAAGTGTATAATGGATTGAGTTCCTCAGTCCTCTGGTTACTTTGAAAATGCTTACCTGCAGATTTCAAAAGTCAAAAATGTGAACGCAGCTACACTGAAAACCAGGCTTTTACTCCTGATACATTTTTATTTGGGACATCTGTGTGCAATACACTGCTTAGCTGATAATGCAGTTAGCAACAGTAGGGAAACTCTCCTGCAGATTCAGAGATGATAGCTGAGGGGAGTTCTGCTTTCCAGACCTGCAGACGGTGGCAAATCTCTCCCRTACGGAGTGTTACTGAGAGCCGAAAGGCGTGCTGCGAGGCGAATTTCGCCACCTTAACTGCAGCACTTCTTGCTGACTTGCACTTACTTTCATTAAATAACAATCCCAGAGCACAAACTGAGGGATTTTGTTTTGTTTTTTGGGGAAGAAGGCTTCCACTCTCCAGGACTGCAGCTTACAAACAGCTCAGTTTAATTTGAAGTACCCAATCAACATAAAAAGAAAAAAGTAAACCTCTCTGTTGTTTTTTTTTTTAACAGTGAGACAGCCAAAGCAGTCAAGTCTAGGTCAACTGGCTGTGCTCATTGTCTGTTTATCTCGTTATTGCTAATCAATTCCCTCCACAATCAGATATTCTTTCGGAAGTGTGAGGGTCATTTAAGGATGGCATTGAACAAGGTACTGTATGACGCATGTTTGGATGGGGTGAACTGCTCTGCAGGTCGTGCTGTTGTGCAGGAAAACATGATGCCCTAAGGTAAACGGGCTTCCTGGAGAGTTGTGGGGRTGTCTGACAGCATTCTGGTGCGGGAATACTGACCAGAACTTGGTGATTACTGTAGTGTCATGGAGGTTTGGGTGTAAAACATTGAAAATATTCAAGAAGACAGAGAAAACCATTAAAGGGCAGAAGATTCCTGACAACAGAGCCTAATGATCAAACTGGATGGGATACAGTTTTCTTCATTAACATTGTTCCTTGGCTTGGAATCACAGAATGGTTGAGGTTAGCAGGGACCTCTGGAGATGATCTAGTCCAACCTCCCTGCTCAAAGCTGGGTCAGACTAGGTTGCCCAGGACTATATCTAGTCAGATTTTGAATATCTCCAAGGGTGGAGACTCCACAACCTCTCTAGATAACTGTTCCAGTTTTTTAACCACCCTCACATGAAGAAGTATTTTCTTATGTTCAGATAGAATTTCTTGTATTTCATTTTGTGCCCATTGCCTCTCATCCTGTCACTGGACACTGCTGAGAACAGTCTGCCTCCATCTGCTCTACATCCTTCCATCAGATATTTATATACACTGATATTATCCCTCCAGAGCTTTGTCTTATCYGTACTCAACAGTCTCAGCTCTCTCAGCCTCTCCTCATATGAGAGGTGCTCCAGTCCCTTAATCACCTTAGTGGCCCTTTGCTGGACTTGCTCCGGAAGGTCYGTGCTTTTCTTGTCCTGGGGAGCTGAGCACTGGACACAGCGCTCCGGATGTGGTTTGCAGCAGTGCAGAGTAGAGGGGAAAGATCACTTCCCACCACCTGCTGGCAACACAGCCCAGGATACCATTGGCCTTTGTCACAGGGGTGCATTGCTGGCTCATGGTCAGTTTGTTGTCCACCAGGRCCCCCAGGTCCTTCTCTGCAAAGCTGCTCTCTAGATGATTGTTTCCGAGCCTGTACTTGCGCAAGGGGTCATTCTTCCCCAGGTGAAGGACTTTGCACTTACCTCTATGGAACTTCCTTCACTTTATGTTTTTTCACGATTTGTTTTTTTTGGTTTTTTTTTTTTCCAAAAGGGAAAACCTGCTTTATTTGGATCCTGAATTCTTGCTGAAGTTGAGTAAAAGTG
Organism: Rhea americana; assembly: GCF_003343005.1. Lineage (NCBI taxonomy): Eukaryota > Metazoa > Chordata > Aves > Rheiformes > Rheidae > Rhea > Rhea americana. The sequence goes on from NW_028186612.1 coordinate 5,391,801, forward strand.
AAGTGAGTCCAGAGCTTCACAGCTGGAGGCTGTCAGCATCTCACAGGGTCAGATTGCCATTTTATATATCTGCACCCTTCAGTTCAGTARTGTGGGAATAGATTAGGTGATTTTATAAGTTCCATTGTAGGAATCACTAGTAGCCATCAAGGAGCTGCTATAGTTGAGCTGCTTCTACTACTAATTGGTTTAATGATAGCTTAGGTACTTCAGCACTACACTTACAGTTGCTGTTTAGATCTGTCTGTCTTGCGAGCAGGATTTGAAACCCAATCAGATAGTCAGAAAAGTGGAAAAYATGAAATATGAAAGAAAATAATGCCAGTTCACATGTGAGTAACTCAGACACACTTCACACTTGTTGTGGGCAACTGAGCTGAGTCCTACAAGCTCATCATCATCATTGTTGCATGCAAACAAATTCAAGTAGGGAACAGCCCATAGTGTTCATCCTCCATAAACTTCCTCCATAGTTCCCGAGACCTACAATGGGCACTGGCTTGACATACCAAATTTAAAACTTGAGTTTCTTTGTCTGTCTCCTTTCAAAAAGTCAAGGCATGTTTGATGGGAGAAGAAGCAGTGAACATATGGAAATTAAAAGTCAGACTGGAAAAACGTTAATGAAGTTTAAATGAGGAGTCTGTTTATTCATCACCATCTGTTTATAGTGCAGTAAGAGAAAAAATAATTAATAGTTCCTTGCTTGTAAAAGTTCATGTGAATTCTTACCTTCCTAGTTGCAGAAGACCTCCCAGGGTGTATGAGGCGTAGCTCTGGATTCGTATGATGGCCCTATGATCAACAGCACTCCAGGTCCTCTCTCACTGGACCAAGCACTACATGGCTGACTACAGCACAAGGGCTTCACTTGTGTGCTCCAAGTAGAACATACAGAAGGAGGGGGATGGACCACCCAARGCTGGGTAGGTGTTGCTTTTCCTGGCGACATCAGGGCCATCAAGTGGTGGTACAACCCTGAGACCTCCCAAGTGCTCACATGAGCACTCTGTGCTTTCAYAGAGATCTGGGTGGGGTTTTGATATCAAAACCCTGCTGTTTTAAACTCGATGAAATATTGGAGGGGGCATTCAAATGAGCCACTGCACTGGCAGATTTGAAGACTRGTAGCTTCCAGGAGGGATAAATATCTTGGCAGACATCCAGGGGAGCATCAGATGGCACCTGTGCAGCCAGAAGGCAGTGCCTATCCGCAGCCTGAGAAGGCCTGCAGAGGAATGTTGCCTGCAGGCAGGCTCTGTCCCACTGGTTCCAAGCAGTCAAATATGCAGTCAGGAAAAAACAGACTCTTGAACAGAGRATGATCCTGACCTATTAGCAACACATCAAAAATGTTAACCTAGCCAACTGCCATGGACATGCATGATGTGTCTCTGAGAGCAGAGGGCGAGGAGACTCTAGAGCGATTTATGAGCAGAAAGGGATGGCTTCAGCCTATGGATTAAGTCATCTAAATTCAGCTGTCTGTGCAAGGTAGATGTCCAAACTCCCCGTGTAAGAGGGTTTGATTCAGCTGTGCAAACACAGCTGTGCAGTGCCATTTGAGATGCTCTTAGATAGCCAGTGTCCATTTGTCATTTCAGAAGTGTCTCACAAGTCCTGTAGCATATTCACCAGSCCCTGTGTAAAAATGCTTCAGATATCTTAGGGTATCACAAATGGCATAAATGTCTGTTTCTAAGTACCTAGACCAAGCCCTCAGAAGCCCCTTGTTGCAGTCCAGTCCTACCCTATCATCTGCAGTCCAGACATCTATGATATCCAGCAGGACTCCTGTTACAGAGGTGAAATTCAAATGAGGATCTACACAACACGTTATCACTCTGCCTTGTACAGTTAAGGGCTGATTTTTGCCTTGATATCACAAGATAAGGCATTACAACATCTGTTTTCTACCTTAATACAAGGCAGTGGTGGAGGCTTTGCCTTTTGTTTTGCCTGTTGCTGAAATGTCCTGGCTGCAACCTTTCTAACAAACAGCAGTGTTTATTTGACTTAAGAACAGCTGTCTTGTAGCTTTGGGGATTAACAGCCATTTAATGGACATAAATCTTGTACTGAAAAAAAAAAGGCATTTTACTTTGGAGAATATCTAACATTTGAAAATGCCTTCAAGCTTTTTAGTTAATTATTTTTTTAGCATGGGATAATATATAAATGCACAGCGTCAGTTATGCAAAGGTTATAAAAATAAGCAGGAGAAAATGCCATTGCTCCAGAGCAAAGGAAAACAAAGCATTTTCAAAGCTTTAGATAATTTCTCAGAAGAGATCTGTTTATGCAGAGCTTTGAGTTTGTTTCTGACAGTAATTTGTATTTGTCCCCCTCCTGTCCCATCAGATTGCTCCATAAGAAATCTTTTTCCTGAACTTTTCTTTTCTTTTCTTGCTGACTGTATCTGGGAATTTTCATGATAATATCCACCCTTGTACATTGGAAAATGATGCATATGCCATAAATTATGTTGAGCTCCCATCACAATATATAGTTSTGATCCAAAACTTGCTGAAGCCAGTGGTGACTTCTTCCACTGATTTTACTGTGCACTGGACTTTCTGTAACCTAGGTGCGTTTATTTCTTGATATCTGGAGCTTTTAACATAGGAAAATGAAATTGTGGAGAACTGTGGAAGTTGAGGTCAGAGGTACTGCGCTTTACATCCACCAGGTCTATACTGGCCTTCTCTTAGAGAAAACTTATAAATTGTAGATGCCTCCCAGATTAAGCTTTTCTTTTTTTTCCTTTCCTTCTAACCATTAAATGTCCCTTCATWTAAAATCAAACCCCAGATGAAAATACCTTCGTGTTCCTCTTGCCCCTACCTACAGAGCCAAGATATAGGTCTTCCACATAACCTTTCCTTCCTCTGCAACTGCCCCTCAATTTTTCTGGGTACTATTCCAACATATTTATTATGAGTGCCAGACTGTAAAGGTTTCACATGGATGAAGCCCTCTCCAGCTATGGGAAAGGACAGCAGAATCATGGCCAACRTCAACTGTATCAACTGTAGTAGTTGGGACAGGCAACTGGTAGTTTGTTGCAGAAACTTCCTTTTTACCCTTCCCTTTTCTGGTCGGTGTATCATATCTGAGCCTAATATTTGCCTTGAAGAAAAGCAACAATGCAGAGATCAYAGCATTGGTGGAAAAATCTCTTCTCTTGCCAAAGCAAGTCCTTTGGTCTTGAAGGTACAGGGTTAGCCTGTGGAATAACAACAAGGTAGGGCACTTAAGAATAAATACTTCTCTTTAATTGTTTTAGGAAAGAGCTTTCCCCAGCTGGTTGCAGACTGATACAACTTCAGCATGTTGCCAAGGGGAGACTGTCACTCTCCTATTTGCCTTCAAGGAACAGGTCTAGCTGAGTCGGACAGTAAGGTGTGCCTCACACATTTAGAGAAGTCAAGAAATTCACATTGGTTGGGCTAAATGGTGGAAAGCTGAGGAAAAGTCTCCTGATTTTCACAGCATTTGGGTCACCAGTGAGAGCCGCTGCACTCATGTCCTATCCTTCCTTTGTTAGGAAACCCCACAAAATCATTAACACACTTCTTCTCCTAGCATCCCTGTGTCTGTCTGGGAGGGGAGGTAGAGAGGCACAGAGGAGCTGCAGCCTTAGTCCCATTTTAGACCCTGCACCATCAACAGTGACCATAGTCACTGTTGCCTCCCCTGGAGTCAGAGAAACATTTCTTGAGAATGAGCTTAATCATCTTCACTGTGCCCTTGGGGGTACCAACCTGGGAAAAGCCACACAAGGAGGTTAGGTACCTAAATTTGAAAAAGCTAAAGATGGTTCTCCGTAACTTCTACAAGAGCTGGAGGTTTTCAACGAGGAGTGAGAAAGCCCTAGAATAACCTTTTCGGCATGCTACAAGTCAAGGCGCTACRGAGCTGTCTGTTGACTGAATGCTGGTGAGGAGATAAGTTATGTTTTGAGCAACTCTGTTTATAAATCTTCATCTTAAATCTTGTCATCTTTTGTTTCAGTTCAGACATTCTGGAATTAGGCAGAAGTGCTCAGCTCACAGTTTTCGTTTGTGAAAAGAATGATCTGGAGGGATAAAAGAAGTCAAGTCTGTCTTTCGTTTGTTGGTTAAAGAAAGGCCGAAAGATTAGAAACTCTTCTTTTTTTCATATTTCATACTAGACTTTGATGATGGAAAAGCTTGTAGGATTTTTCTGCTTAAAAATAATCCTCCAGAAATATTCTCTGGTGATTTCTTTCATGCTGTTTAGAATGACTCAGTCTGGGGGCTTGGAGTGAGATTTCCTTCATGTGTCTTTGACTTAAATTTCTGCAACATTTAAGAAGAAAGACATCTCAACATTTCCTGTTAAGTGCCCGGACAGCTTCTACTAGAAGTCACTGCAGAAGTGCAAACCATTTGTTACAGTGAATAATGGTAGTTTTAATATTTTGCAGCTTGTTAAATCAATGTCTGACTGATACTGAGGCAAAGTCCAAGATAAATTCTTTCCTCAGTCTGRGAATCCTTTTTGCTTGCTGTAATTACCCAGGTCCATTTTCTACTGAATTTGGACTGTAGATTCTTCACTGGGGGAAGAATTAAGGAGCATCTATGTGCCACGGAGTGCGAATCAGTGGTAGGAAGGAAATGCTACAGTTCAAGGGTTTCGCATCCCTAGCAGGACTGTGGTTTTCCTCTAGCAAAGTGGTTTCTCAGTCACATCCTGCCCTCGTCTATAGTGCTGAAGCGATGGCAGGCAGCATGACAAGCAAAAAGCGTCTGAAGCAAATGCAACGCAGCATTGCAAGGGAACATGTTTCCTTCAGAACAGACTCTCGCAGCTGATAAAAATAAAAACACGGTGATGCCCCGGGATGCATGGTGGGGGAGGTTRTGGGGATGGAGGAAGGAGTCCCAGCAGTGAATACAGAAGGGAAAGGTTTGAATTTTAGTGGGGGTGAAGAGTGGCAGAATTACTATACTGAAATCTTGATGCACAGCTAGCCCTGGTCAAAACTAATCTGTCACGTAAAAATAAGGTAAAACCCATTCCGCAARTCCAGGGCAGGGAAGGACGGGATAGAAGGAGAAATAGAAAAGGTACAAAGGAGAAATGGTAGGGAATAGCTTCTCTACAAGAAGCAATTAAATAAGTTGGACACCTCAGCTTGAAAAATTGATGCTTGAGGAGGGATATAAAASAGGATTTTATGGTTTTTCTCCCCAGGGAAAGGGTGACTGTGAATAAGTTATAAATATTTCTTTATGCGTAAAGGAACCAGGCAATTCCTAATGAAACCAGCACTGAACAGGTTTAAACCGAATTTAGAAAAGCATGTGCTTCTTCAGTCAGCGGATAGTTAAACTGTGCAACTCCCTGGCCCAGGAGGTTATGCATTTTTAAAGTTTCCATGGATTCAAAAGCAAAAATTAATTGCATTTAATTTTTTTTTAATTACAGAAGAAGAATCTATTTGGTTTTTTTATTATTATTACATACAATTTTTAATATGTAAATAGAAAGCTATCCTTGACTGAGGAAATTGCAGCCTCTGCTTGTTGATTAGGCTGGCAGTCTGTGCCAGGGCAGTATTTCTGTGCACTTAAGCCCATTTATATAYTTCCCTAAATCCCCAGCTCAGTATGGGCTTTTCTGGAGAAAGGAACAGTAACAAGGGCAAGTGCAGAGTCCTGCACCTTGGGAAAAATAACCCTAGACACCAGTAC